>NC_085137.1:26238251-26538251 GCF_035046485.1 Aedes albopictus
TCATGGGCGGAGCTAGGAAAAACAGTAATAAGGGGCAATTCTTTAAAAATCGTCCAAAAATTTCAAAAAATCATAACTTGACCATAAAGTAACAAATAATCAATTTTCTTCCGCCAATTAGAAGCTAAGACTCTTGCATTATCGTGAAAAATATCACACATAGGCGTACCCAGGGATATGGTCTCGCAAGGGGCACAGAAATTGAGTTCTCAAATCAGTACACATAATCAATATTCCGTACTAATTTCTCAGTCATCAAATCTAAATTTATACTTTCTTTTTTACCACTGTAAGCCACCAGAACCCACCTTGAAAGGATTAGGCATAGTCGTAGTGAGGAAATAATAAAGGGGGAGGGGGGGGGAGAAAGGTAACTTTAAATATTTTTCAAAAATTGCCGTTTTGCAGGTAAATAATGTCCCTTCTTCCACGATAAGCATCTTGAGACGACGAACTTTATAGGGAAAAACAAAATACAATACATAGGCGGAGCTAGGAATAATAGCTATAAGGGAAAGTTTCTAGAAGAAACACACACAATTCGCAATAAATTCTTAATTTTCTTAACAAATAAAAATCTAAGAATTTCGAGGAAAATATCACACGTTGTTAAAGCCACGATGATTAAAAAATAAAGAATTAGTTTTTTTTCCTGTCAAGGTTAAGATAATACGTAATTGATAATACGCAATTGAATGAATTCATTATTAAAATTCATCGTTTGAGAGAATTTCAGAATAAAATTCTAATGGAATCCTCGAAGCATTCCCAAAACAATTATTGAATGATGTTCTCAGAGAAACTCTTAAAGAAACTCTTATGTTATTCCTAAATTGCTAATGAAATCCGTGGATGAAATCCTAAAGGAATCACTTAAATAATTCTCCAAGAAATCCCTTACAAAATTCCACTAGGCAGGGTTCCTGATTTCCACTTCTCATCTTCTTCCCCATTCGAAGACAGTCAGCAGCGAACGGTTGTCGCTTGAGTTCGTGTGTGTGCTTGCCAGCGACGACAGCAAACTCCGGCGAACGGTGGGAAGCCACACTTGGAAATTATTCATTCGTCCACATTCGCATCGCAAGCGAATGCGATTCGTGAGTGATGCGATTGATATTGTGCATACGAATTATTGATGTTTTCGAATTATTTTCTTTGCTAATCTAGCATTTCAGCGACAATACAGTAAAAATGTATGCATTACATGCAGAAATTCTCTTCTACTTATGATAATAGCCGGCTTCGATCGCTCACCAGTATTCTTCACCATTCGCCATTCATTCATTCGCTTGCGATCCAAACTGCGACGAATGGCAACGAATATTCATGTCAAGCAGATGGCTCATCGCTTCCCACTGGTGATGGGGTTGCGTGTTTGATCACGACGATCCGTTTGCTGCATCTTTCTCGATTCGCTTCAGCAAAGAGGAGTGAATATGAATGGAGTGAGGCGAATATACCGATCCTTGCCACTAGGAATCCCTGGAGAAATGGCTTATAATAATTTTAAAAGAATTTTTGATAATATGCCAGTAGAAATTCGGTAAGAAGGATCTCTCAAGAACCTCTCGAACAATTTAAGATGGACTTTTTTGAGAAATGTCCCATGACTTGATGGAGAGATTTCTCAAAGACTGCCTGGAAGAATTCCTCATGGATTCTTCGGTGGTATCCCCCAACGAATACCTCAAGAAATTCACTGAGGTATTCCAGGGGAAATGGCCTATGCAATCCCTACAGAAACATGCAATCGAATAAATAGATATGTAACCGATTCAATTATTAGGTGCATTCCAGAAGGAATCTCTGAAAAAAATCCTTTGTACAATGCCTTAGGACGTATGGAGAAATGCATTGAAAAATCTGTGAAGAAATTCACGATGATATTACTCGGGGAACTTCCGATAGAATCCATAAAAAAAGATCCTCAAGGAATCTCTGCTGCAATTCTGCAACGAATCCGTTGAATCTCAGGGGGAATTCTCCTAAGATTCCTCATTTTCCAGGAAAGATTATCTAAAAATGCTTCAACAAATCCCTGCAGAACTTCTTGTTGTAGTGCTTTGAAAAAAAAAACTACCGATAGAAAGTCTGTAAGAATTCATACTGACACCCTTTATAAATTCTTCCAGGGTTTCCTGGAGGTAGTATTCAAAAATACCAAAATAATTTCTAGAATTTTTTTTTATTTCGTTTTGTTCGTAAATTTCAACTGATACTTTTTCTTCGGAATATGTTCGGAATATGATAGAATCATTGGGTTAATCGCGTAATAAAGTACACTGATAGGCAAAATAAAGTGCCCACCTCATCGTTTATGCAATTTCTCTCATTTACTTGGTTCAAAATAAAGTAAACACACTGTAGTTTTTTTATTATCTATTTTTTATATTCTTTTTAAGTTTCACTTATGGAATACCGAAAAAAAGCAGTTTTACTTAAAGAAAAAAAATCAATTTGTGTTGAAAAAAAACAGTGACAAAAAAAGTGCCCACTTCATTTAGGCTACAGAAAACATAAATTAAAGCAAAACATGGGCTTTTCAATAATTGATGTGTCCTCCTTTGGCCTTCAGGACCTCCTGCAGGCGCTTCGGCATGCTCTCGACCAGGTTTTTTAGGTGCTGTGGATCTAGCTCTTCCCAGGCGCGCTCCAGGGCTTCAAAATAGTTATTTTTATTGGTAACACCAGTTTTGTCAACCCTGGCATCCAGAATCGCCCACAAATTCTCGATGGGATTGAGGTCCGGGCTTTGTGGAGGCCATTCCAGCGGTTTGATCCGACAAGACCGGAAGAAAGACTTGGTCTTCTTGGCAGTATGCTTCGGGTCGTTGTCCTGCTGGAATACAAACTTCTCTTCAAGGCCCGTCTGGAGCAGCGAAACCTCGAGATTTTCTCGCAGGATGTTGATGTAGGAATCCGCCGTCATTATCCCGCCGATTTTGATGAGACTACCCACTCCACTCCACGAAAAACATCCCCACACCATTACATTTCCTCCTCCATGCTTCACCGTGCCTTGGATGTGGCGCTCCTGAAGCTCCTCTCCCGATCTGCACCAAACACGAACCCGCCGCTTTCGGTTAAACAGCTCGAATTTTGATTCGTCCGTCCAGAGAACCGTTTTCCATAACTCTAGGGGCTTATCAGCATGCTCCTTAGCAAACTTAAGCCGTTTAGGTTTGTTTGCCTTGCTGATAAATGGGCGCTTCCGGGCAAGTTTGCTATTCAACCCCTGTGCTACGAGACGGCGACGAACAGTTCGACCGGAAACTGATAACTGAAGGGTTTCCTGAATCTCGCGGACAGTTACCTTCGGGTTCTTCTTGACTTCGCGCATGATCTTGGTGTCCGTTCTCGCATCCGTTTTCCGCTTCCTGCCTCTGCCAGGGCGATCCACCACTGATCCAAACGTTTTAAGCTTCAGAAGAATTTTGCCAACCGCTGCCTTACTGATACTGTACTTCCTAGCGACAGCCCGGTGCGATTCACCGTTTTGCACATCACTAACTACCAGTTTTCGGATACACAACGGAATTGCTTTCGAAACCACTACGTTCTCCATTTTTTCAACTTAATCAAACGCGATCACGTAAACAAATGCACCAGGTCAAGCCGTTTGCTTCAAAACATGTCAAAATATCAAAACATAAACAATCGAGGGGTCTTCCAATGGAAACTTATCGAAAACATATCGATTTTTGAAGTGGGCACTTTTTTTTGTCACTGTTTTTCTTTTCAACACAAATTGTTTTTTTTTTCTTTAAGTAAAACTCCTTTTTTTCAGTATTCCATAAGTGAAACTTAAAAAGAATATAAAAAATAAGGAAATAAAAAAACTACAGTGTGTTTACTTTAACTTGAACCAAGTAAATGAGAGAAATTGAAAAAACTAAAAGGTGGGCACTTTATTTTGCCAATCAGTGTATCTGGATAAGCCCAAAACATATCTTTTGATGTATTCTCCTACGAATTGCTAAAAAAAAAACATGTAATTACTGTAAAACTTCAGCAAAGAATACTTGAAAAAATCGGTAGAATACCTAGAGAAGTTCACAAAAAAAAACTATTGGATGAATTTTTGAACAAATCTTAAGAAGAATTCTGCAAATTACTTAAGAAAATTCCTTAAGAAACTCCCGATGCAATTCCCCAATGAATAGCTGAGAGTATTAATCGCAGAATTTTTAGAAAAATCATTCAAGGAATTTTACAACGAATTTCCCAAAGATGGTTTCTTAAAGAATTCCAGGTGAAATTCTCGTGCTAATAGAACCCTCAGATAAATTTATGGAGAAATCTCTGGAAGGATTCTTAAACGATTCTTTCGAGAAGTTCTTCAAGAAATCTTTGCAGTAGTTTCGCCAAAGAATCCTTATGTAAATCCCTGATGGAGTCCCAGTTTTTTTTACTTGTTGATTTATTTGGGAGGCTTGGGCGCCATACGGGCACACTGAATCAAAATTCAATCATGGCGTAACAATAATGACAATGTCGCAACCGGCATTTGTTGCGACAATCCACCCAATGCGACATAAGTTTATCCCAACTTGAACAGAATAAGATAAAGGTCGTGCATCACGAGTTTAGAGATTTTAAGCCTTGCATTGCGATTTTCGGGTGGTAACTACGAGTCGATAAACACTGCAACGCTGTTGAAGATCTACCATTAAACAGTTTCGATTTTGGATTAGTAATAATTGATTAGGGTGCCTGTACCAGTTATCGCACTACCTAAGGAAAACTACTTCTACAAAAATAAGAAGAAGACCGACGAATTGCGTCGATGTGTCAAATGATAGATTTGTTTTCATACCTTACAGAAAAAATATAAAATCTGAGCCAAACCCACTTTTACTATTTATTACGGCGTGTGCCAATGATAGGAACCCTGTACCAGTTATGGACATACTTTTTAATTTCGGTTCCACTTCGCACTATTTACATGCATTCCTTATGGGATTTGCCATAACTGGTACACTATGGCGAAATAGGGTGCATGGAAGCCGAAATTGAAAATGATTTATTTCTATCATAATTTGAGCAAAATGTGAACTTTAAATGAGTGCAATCATCTTTTATGAACGTGATCTATTGTTCACATATTTTTTCTTGATGATTTGCATCGTTAAAGATTAAAAATCAACTATGACGAATTTGAGGTACTATAGCCATGGTACACTGAGCCTATTCACAAGTTGGAAAGTACGCAACAAATACAGCTTCCGTTTTGTCTGCAACAAAAAAATAGAGATCATGTCATTATCTGTAACCAGTTGGGATAAAGAGTAATCTCCACACTTTCTTTGTTGCTTGTTTTGTGCATCTTTTGTCTGACAATTCTCTTCACTGTATGGGCACAACAGAGCCGGAATCACTATGGAATCCCACTTTCTTGAGCAACTTGTTGAGAAACTTCCAATGAAATCTCTGGAGAATTTTACTATGCTTTTCTGAAAGGATTTACAAAATAATGCTTGGAGGAAACTCCCAAAAGAATCCTTAGAAGAATTTCCATGAGAATATCTGGAGTTTATTTTAGATTCCCTGCAAAAAATCATCAAAAATCCCTAAATAAAGTCTTTGGAGAAATTTCAGTGGGTATTTTGAGAAACCAAGATGAGCTCCTGAAATAACGTCTGCAAGAATTCTATTATAAACTCCAGCAGTAGTTTTTCAAGCATTCCTGAAAGAATTCATCAAAGAAACTCGTGAACGAATTCGTAAAAAAAAAGTTCTGCTCAAATGGTACAAGACCCTACCTTGGGAAATTTCCGAAAGAAATTCCGTGACGAAGTCCTTAAGCAACTTCGGAAAAATAATTTTAACGAATCCCTCGAAAAATAAAATAAGGAATCCTGATAGCAATTCCCCAAAACAAAGTTGGAGAATTTCCCCAAAGAATGCCATAAATGATCGTTCTGGAGAAAATCTCAATAATTCTGGAGGAATTCCCGGAATAATGTTTAGTATTTCAAAGGAATGCATGGAGGAATTTCATAAGGAACCTTGATGGAAGACCTGATTGAGTCGTTTGAGGAATTCCCACAGGATTGCTTACAAAAATTTCCGACGGAATTTCTAGAGTAATTCCCGGAAGTCTCTGGAGAAATTTCCAAAGGAGTACCTAGGGATCCCTGAAAGGATGAGGGCATCATCGATGGATTTCCATTAACATCCCTGGAAAAATTCTTATGACATCTCTGAAATGGATTGTCAAATTTTCGTTCGACGTTATTAAACCCCCCTAAGAAGAGTTAGAAAAAACACTCTTTTCGCGATAATTTTTTGTTTTTCAATATTTTTCAACCAAATTTTAACACAAGAAGCGCATATCCTTCAAATTTAGGGATTTGATAGGGATTTTTGGATTGAACACCTGGTTCCGGAGTTATTCCGGAATAAAAATGGGTCATTGGAATTGTCCATATTGGGAAAAGTGAATTTCGATATGAGAAAAGTTTAGTTTTCAGACGTAATTGAACTAGAATGATAGAAAAATATGTCTGAAATTTCATCCCGGTCACTTAAGTGCCTTGGAACCAGTTTTACGGATGTTTCGAGGAACCACTTCCGGGGTCATTTTTTTTTTAAATATAATTCAGCACCTCATACGACACCTCAAATTTCTTGATTTTTTATGATATATCATTCTGAGCTATTTTTGTGCTATTCGAAATAATTTGTCCATTTTGGAATCAATATTGCGGATTTCGGGGCCGGTGGTTCCGCGGTCCATTTTTCGAAGATGAATAAACACATATCAAGCTTCATTATTTTGAAATTTGTAGCATATGAATATATTTGGGTATTTTTGGATTTTCCGGAATCATGTTTCCAGGGCCATGTTTTGAAAATGATTCAATGCTGTCATGCGACACTTCATACATCGGCTTTCGAAATACACTATACTGGTGTATGGAATTCCCATCCTGGCATAGAATGCTAGGATTCTAGCTGGATTATTTCGAGCAATCTTCCTGCAACTCCTCCAAAAAATTCTCCAACGATTCCTTCAGGGACTCCTCCATGAATTTCTCCAGAACACCTCTACCGATTGCTGTAGTAGGGCAATCTTCTTGGCATATATTCAAGGAACTTCTTTTAGCATTCATTCCTCCAGTCATTTTGGATGGGATTTCAAAGACTTATTATCTCCCGAAATACTTCTTCTAGAGATTTCAGAATCCTATAATGATTGCGTTAAATCATCCCAACAAGAGATTTTTGGGATTAATCCCAGGAGAAATTCTTAGGAGAATCCCTAGAATAATGTCGCGAGGTATTATAGTAAGAATTTCTGGATGAGTCATGGAAAGGATTGCTGGAAGAACCACAGCAGAAATTGCATGTGAAATCCAGCTGGAATTGCTTGGGGCCAAGAGGAGTTTCTGGAGGAATACCATGAGAAATTTATGGGAAAATCTTTGGATAAAATCTTTTGGATAAAAAATTCTGGAGGAATCACTGAATGAACTTCTGGAAGAATCTTTGAAAAAATCACTGTAGGAAATCTTAGAAGGATTCTGGAATGTACCATTGTAGAAATTTCAACAGTAATCCTAGGGATTACTGGAGGAAACCATTCTGAAATTTCTAAAGAAACCCCATCAGGAATGTCTGGAAAATCAAAAGAAAAATTTCTTGAAGAAATACCTGCAGAAATATCTCGAGAAGTCCCTGAAAGAACTGGTAGAGGAATTCTGAAAGAATCCACAGAGATGGCCCAAGGCCCTGATGGAATCACAGGAGAAGTTTCTGAAAAAAAAAACTCAGGAAGATTTCCCGGGAAAATTCCAGCAAGAATGCCAGGATAAATGCCTAAAGCAATCACTAAAATCATTCTTAGAGAGATGGATAAAATCTCTGGATGATTTCTTGGATGAGTCCTTGAAGAAATCCCTGGCAGAACAACCGAAGCAATTTTTTGAAGAATTCCTGGAAGATTGCCCGGAAGGATCACAGCAAGAAAGCTCTAGAGGAACCCCTTGCAGAATTTCTGAAGAACCACAGGACCACAGTTAGAATTTCTGGAGGAGTCTAAGCAAGAATAGTTGGAAGAACCACAGGAATAGTACGTGAGGAATCCATGCTGGAATTTCTGGAGGAAGGCCACGGGGAGCTCCTGGAGAAATCCCATGATAAATAACTGAAGGAATCCCTGGATAAAATCTCTGAATTAGTTTTTAGACAATTCACCGAAGGAGATATTACAGTAAGAATTTCTGGAGGAGTCCTAGAAGGAATTGCTGGATGAACCACAGTTGCAATTGCTTGACGGATCACAGCTGAAATTTCTGGATAAAATCTCTGAAGATGTTCCTGGAGAAATCACTGGAGGAACTTCTGGAATAATCCATGGAATATTGCATTGAATGATCCGACAAAAAGTTCTTGAAGAAATTTCTGGAGGAATTCCTAGAACTTTAGGAGATTTCATAGAAAGTGTTTCTAGAGAAATCCTAGTAGGGATTGCTGGAAGAGTTTTAAAGATTTTTTTAAATGTTGAACTTTTTTTCATTTTTTATGTCTTCCGTAGGAGTAATTGATTTGAGTGGTTGTCCCTTATTACAATTTTCTAAACTTCGTCTATTTTTTTGTGTTATTTTAATGTTTTTTTTTACCAAAAAGCGATTTGCAGTTCAGTAGGAATATATGGGCCTATCCTATAGGAAATTCATTGCCTGTATTTCCCAAGAAACCGTTTTTCTTGCATCGCAGTACGCAGTTGTTAAGAAATGATTCAAATGATATTCTATGTTGGTAGTTTCTACCAGTACTCATCGAGAAATATCTTGAGCGATTCCTGCTGAACACGAAAATGGGCAAAAGGATTTGTGAAAGAAATGAAAAGGTTTTTGGAACACCTAAAACTAGCTTCCCACCCCATGTTTAGAAGATCATTTGGTAATAGAAAAACAAACAGTCCATGTTAGTAAATTGATTTTAAAATTGAATGTTCCGTATGAGCCCATGTTACTGGACGACTATGTGTGATATTTTTTTCCAATAAAGAAAGATTCCTAACATTGTATTTGTGAAGGAAAATGAGAATTTGTTGGACTATTGCTATCTAAAACTTGTGTATATTTTTCTAGATGCTGCCCCTCATTACTATTTTCCTAGCTCCGCCTATGTATTGTATTATTTTTCATATAAAGTTCATCGTCTCAAGATGCTTATCGTGGAAGAAGGACATTTTTTACCTGCAAAGCGGCAACTTTTGAAAAATATTAAAGTCACCTTTCTCCCTCCCCCTTTATTATTTCCTTACTACGACTATGCCTAATCCTTTCAAGGTGGGTTCTGGTTGCTTACAGTGGTAAAAAAGAAAGTATAAATTTAGATTTGATGACTGAGAAATTAGTATGGAATATTGATTATGTGTACTGATTTGAGAACTCAATTTCTGTGCCCCTTGCGAGACCATATCCCTGGGTACGCCTATGTGTGATATTTTTCTCGATAATGCAAAAGTCTTGGCTTCTAATTGGCGGAAGAAAACTGATTATTTGTTACTTTATGGTCCAGTTATGATTTTTTGAAATTTTTGGACGATTTTTAAAGAATTGCCCCTTATTACTGTTTTTCCTAGCTCCGCCCATGATTTGCATTTATTCTTGGAAGTACCTCACCTGAAGATTCTGACCGTGAAAGAAAATGATGATTTGCTTGCAAAACGGGGCTGATATAATTTTTTATATGTTTGGCGAACACATAAATGGGGTGCCCCCCATTTCCCTTTATCCTTGCTACGACTATGTTCGATATTTTTTATAGCAAGGTGAGTGTTGGCGGTTTCCAATGATGGAAGAAAATTGTAGTTATATGGATTAACAGCAAAGATATAAGCATTTGAATTAGTGTAACGCTGTTTTTAAGGAGGTGCCCCTCTTTGAAGAGCCCCTTTTTATCGTTTTTCCTCGCTACGACTAGGTTTGAAAAATTATTATGAAAGCTGAGGCCCCAAGGTTTTCGGCAATATAAAAATTTTTACATTTGGGTTTAAAACGAAGAAGATATGATGTTTCTAAAAATTAGTGTAACGCTGTTTTGTAGGCACAGTCTTCTGAGGCTATTTTTTTAGCACCGCCGCCTGAGAGTTATAAAAGAAACTTCTTGTGGAATCCAAACAGGTATGAAGATAATATTAAAGTGTTGAAGTAAGAGACGAACCAGCCAAGGACTGACAGTCTCTATAATAAAGACAAATCAATCAATGTTGAAGTATTTCTATCGAAATTTCCCTAAAATCAGAATATCCGAAATCCCCTTACAGTTTCTTGAGGAATTTGTTAATAAATTTACATATCGACATAAATAAACATTTTGTATAAGTTTACGCGAAACGTTATTGTTTTTTTAGTTCATTAACATAAACGGTAAACTACACCATGTTGGTGTAGTGTGAAAGCCTTTCTTGATATAGGATGTCATTAACAAGGTCATCATTACTTGATTTGATATAGAGCGCAGTGAAAACATTGTATACATTTAGATTTTAAGCATTAGTTTCATAACAAAGTCACAATATAGAGTGTGAAGACATGTGAAGACATTTTAGCATGCCTTGGGAAGATATTTGAAAATTTTACCTGGCATCCCTGCCAGTGACAGATCTTTGTAGTTTTGTCTTTTTTTCCTGCCGCACCCTGTAGTGGGTAGTAAGTCAACCACAGTCTTCTTCTGCTTGTTTAATGTAATTTTGGTAAATAAGTAAATCAAAAGAGTAGGGGTTGGGTGCTAGTAATGGACCACGGTGGGGTCGAGTATAGGCAACGGTGAATATTTTCAAATACGTATTTCACTGGAATAAATTATTAATTTTTATATTTGACGGTCTTTACATAGAGAGGGGGCATGAAACTTCTTATAAAATTTCACATTGGGGCAATGCGTTGAGGTAGCATAGCTAAACAGCCGCAGATGTAAATTTCGATGGCTTTGAGGGTCCATTACTAGCACCCAAACGCTAGATCTACAAATTGTACGATCATCCAAGCCCATGCCAATGTCAGAAGTTCACACCCTTAATAACAAGAACGAAAACTTAAGTTGTCTGTTTTTAATAGGATGAAGAATGGGACATGGGATTGAGAAGGGTACTCACTCAAACTCTAGATGATTTTGAAAATCCCAAACATTCTACGTAACTTTTGAACAGGTGCATGTCCTCCATGTCTTTACAGCAATTGCTGCATCAATTCGCGTGACTGCAGGTCTTCCGTAGAGCATAGCGTAGCGGTTTTCCTACTGTTCCCAACAGAGCAAAAGAAGCACATTGAACCCTTAAACTGCTTTTCTTCCTGAACTTTCTTCACGTGGCTATAAAAAGCAATATAATTACGCTCGGTTATTTTGTATCAACTTCCGCACCTATAATGATGAAGGCGATGACGACGGCGACGGCTCCGGTGCCGTGTGGTTTCTCCGAACCGGTGATGGTAAATTTTATAACGACAAACTAAGTTTCCCATGGTGTCCGGGTTGGCGTGTGGGAGCCCAGGCGAAAGAAATGCACCACAATGCTGCTCTTCCATTTCTCGATCGAGGAAAAAATAGCTCAGGAGGAAAAGTTTTGGCCTCCCAGCAAGAAGTTTAACACGATTCAGAAGTTGTTGTTGGGCGGTTCAACCGGTGCCGTGTGGTAGGTGTTGAGGTTTTCTTATGGTATTAAGATTTGTTGCCTCATTAAAATTTTCATCTGGTTAGTTTTAAGTGGAAAATAATTACATTGGCGAAAGTGATTACTTTGTTAGTTTGTGCTCGATTGGGTTTAGTGCTGAACTTGGTCCATCTAGCTGATTCGAATCAGTCTTCGAAATTGCCTTTTGATTTCACTCACCAGAGGGATGGATTCAACTGAGATTAAAGGGGATCGTAATTTATCAACCCACTCGGGGTTCGAACTTCGTTGCTCTCGAGTTCGACTCACCACCCTTGGTAATGTATGACTAGTCATAGAAAGGTAAATCTCTGGACATTCATTCCGTTGGGATGTGACTGTGGTAGCACACATGTAACATTTGAACAAGAGGCTTGTCTATGATTGTAAAAGGTTTCTACACCAGAGAAGAGACAAAATGTACCATATTCAATAAATAAAAAAAATGCAGAAACAGAAATGCTAGCAGCAATGGTAAAGAGTCGTAATAAAGTAAGGTACCCCGGGGCAAGTGAGACCTAAGAAAGTGCTAGTTTGATTTTGTCATACCAAAAAATTCTAAACATAAATAATTTTATAATTTCAATGGTTCTAAAAGACATTGTTGGTATATTTCTTCATATTAACGGGAATTAAAACTGTTTCAAAATTCTTAAATCCTAAATATCATGCATATAAAGAAAAGTGTAGCACAGTGATTCCCAAAGTGGGCGAAATCGCCCCCTAGGGGGCGAAAATCAGTCCAGAGGGGGCGAAAATGACCAAAATGAAAATTGGGGGGTGAAAATACTGCAAAAGGGGGCGATTTGTTCAAAGATTGTAAACCATCAAAAGTGTGTAAGTCTAGGGAATTAAATCTTAAGGGAAATTGAAATTCCATTTTTCTCTGATCTTCGAACAAATTAATAGTTAAAACACACTTAGAAATCATACATAATTATACATAATTCCAAAGTTGATGGGTTGAATTAATTAATGTCGATGTTTCTAGGGACTTGCACTACTCTTAGAAAACTTTTATAGTAAGCTGCTATAGGAGATTCCGGAGACTTTTGGAATCTGGAAATACTGAAGAAAAAGGCTAACGAGAAGCTCCTATGGATGAGCAGATTATCATTTTCACCCAGCATCAACTCTGAATTTGTTTTCGACAAAATGTTGCAACTTGGTGACACATGGTATTTAATTTAAAGTCAAATTTCTTCATGCCATGTTTATTCAAAAATACGGAGAAGATTCCTGAACACATGTTTGGTTGAATAAATGATAAAATACCTGAAGATTTTTTGTCAAGATCTCCGAAGGCAATCATGAAGACTTTTCTGATGTTATTCGTTGGACATGTTTAATCATTTTCTAGTGTCTTTTAAATGAAATTCTTAATTTGGTTTGCCTTCGGTTGTCGATCCGAAAACTTTTCAAAATTCAACGACGAATTCTATTTATCCTACCCATATCATCAGTAACTAGTTTAATAATCCCAATAAAAAATATTTTTTTTAAAACAGCCTCCAAAAACTTTTTTTTCAATAAATACAAATTTATTTTATTAAAACTTACCATCTGCCAGTTTTATTATTATTCGAAAATAAACCTAGAACTGTGAAACTCCTCCAATTTTTACAAAGTTTTTCAATTTGGTTCATCTCATTTTCTGAACATCCTATCATTGGGAATAGCTTTCAGATCTGACAACATTTAACACACTGCGGTTTACCCGAGTTGCACTTATTTATTATGGAACAAATATGTTTATAATGATCTTCATTTTATAACTAAAACATGAAAATATTTGGTTGTAAATCCAAACTCTGAACGTTGTAAAATTTCCTGCTAAAATATCTGTTTGAAGATCGCAAATTATCATACAACATTTAAGGTTCAATCTCTCAGAGTTGAATATTAAACTGATGTTCTTTTTTCTCTAATTCAACACAAACATGATTTGAAAGTTTATGTACGATCAACACAAAACGCAGTACATTCAATTAATATGCAAAAAATCAATGCATTTTGAAAATAAATTACATAAAAAAAACAAGAATATCGCTTATCTGGGATATACTGAATGCTCCGGCAGCATAAAATGAAGGGATTTAATAGGCTTTAGATGAATTCATTAGTACATATTAAAATTTGATCTAGGGGGGCGAAAATATTTTTCTTCAGCTCCAAGGGGGCGATACCTCCTAAAAGTTTGGGAAACACTGGTGTAGCAGATCTTCATTTGCTCCGTTTCAAGGGGCAAGTGAGACCTATTCGTTTGTACATATGGTTTATAGTTGCTACTTGTAAGGTAGCATAAGTATAAATATGTCATACGAATAACCATGTTCAGAGATTTGTGTTGAAAGAGTTTTGTGGTACCGTGCAAAAATTACGTAACACATATAATAACGAATTACTGAGAAAAAAAAAAGATAGTTGAACTCTAGCAGCTCGAGGAAAACCATTTTTTTTAAACAAAAAGCGTCATAAAGATCAATAGTGGAAGATTTCAAAACTTGCTTTTCATATTACATAGTTGATGAATCTCAACAAGGGATTTTTCAAGATTTACAGATATAATGTTTTTTCTTACATAATTTTACGGTCATTAAATAAAGATTTTTTTAAATCGGTTAATTTGAATAGGTCGCTTTCCTATTTTTGCCTTTCTCGTACACTAAGTGTACTGGAAAGGCTATATGTTCACTCCGACAATGACTTTTTGATAGAAAGCTCGGAGGGTCGAGTCACATATACCAATCAACTCAGCTCGACGAATTGAGGTGATGTCTGTATGTGTGTATGTATGTGTGTATTTATGTGTGTGTGTATGTGTGTGTGTGTGTACAAAAAAACTCACATCACTTTTTGGCAGTAAACCTCAACCGATTTTAATGACCGACGGTTCATTCGACGCGGAATCTGATCCCATTGTTTCCTATTGAAAATGGTTCGAATCGGTCCAGCGGTTCCGGAGTTATGGCCATTTGGGTTTTCCGGACTGGTACGCCTGGAAGGGGCCAGACATGAAAATGCACCAAACCCATACATACAACACATCAAACTGCGGCGTTTTCCATAACTTGATGAACGGTTAGCAAGAAAATAGTCTCAGACCATATCTGAACCGGTAGTGTTTCGGATGCCCCGCCGGAAGTGGCCAAAATATAATAGTTAATCAAATCCATGCATGCGACACATCGAAACGCGGATTTTTTGATAACCTAATTAACGGTTGGCAAGAAAAAAAGTCTCAGACCATACCTGAACCGGTAGTGTTCCGGAACCGGTTCCGGGAGTCCCGCCGGAAGTGACTAAATATAATAGTGAACCAAACCCATGCATGTGACACATCAAATCACAGCTTTTTCAATAACCTGATGACTGGTTATATGGAAAGAAGGCTCGACCACATTGGAGTCTGTCGGTAGTATTCCGGAATCAATTCCGGGTGACCCGTCGGAAGTGGCAAAATATAAAAGTGAACCAAAGCCATGCATGCGACACATCAAAGCGCGACTTTTTTGGTGACCTGATGAACGGTTAGCAAGAATATAGTTTCAGACCATATCTGAACCGGTAGTGTTCCGGAACCAGTTCATTGTGTCCCTCCGGAAGTGGCCGCATGTAGAAGTGAACTATACCGATGAATGCGACACATCAAATCACGGCTTTTTTGATAACCTGGTGACCAGTAATCAATGAAGTGGGTTAGGACCATATTAGGGATCTAATTTAAGGTAACATGGTGAACAGTTGGCAAGAAATTAGTCTCAGACCATATCAATGTGTTACGGAACCGATTCCGCGTGTCCCGCCGGAAATGGTCAAATGTACAAGAAAACCAATACACGCGATATATCAAATGATTTATTAGGTTATCTGATGAACGGTTAGCAAGAAAATAGTCTCAGACCATATTTGGGATAACAGGTCGATTCCGGGAACCGATTTTGGCTGTCCCGTTGTAAGTGGTCAAATATAAAAGTCCGAACTTATGCATGCGACACATCAAATCGAGGCTTTTTCAGTAGCCCAATGAACAGTTAGCCAGCGAAAAGTCTTAGGCCATATTTGGGAGAACCGGTAGTGTTCCAGAACTGGTAACGAGTGACCTGCCAGAAGTGGTAAAATATAGAAGCGAACCAAAATATAGCGGCTTTTTTTTTGAAAATCTGATGATCGGTTAGCTAGAAAATAGTCGCACGCCACATCTAAGACTAGTACATAATAGTGTTCCGGAATCGGTTGCGGGTGTTCCACCAGAAGTAATTAAATAGAGAAGTGAAGCAAAATCATGCAAGCGACACATAAATTCAAGGCTTTTTCAATATTTTATCGAAGAGTTAGCAAGAAAATAGCCTCAGACCACATTAGAAAACCACCGGTAGTTATCCGAAACGGGTTCCGAGTGTCCCGCCGGAATTGGTCAAATGTCAACCCATGCATCCAAAACATCAATTCACGGCTTTTTAGGTAACCTGATGAACAGACAAGAAAACAGTCTGAGGACCATATTTGCGACAATCGGAAGTGTCATGGAATGAGTTCCAGTTTTCTCGCTGGAAGTGGTCAAACGTAAAATTGAACCAAACCGATGCATGCGGCTATCAAATAACGGAATCATGACAGTGAACAAAATCAATGTTCAAATCGTGGATTTGTTTTATAGCCTGGTAAACGTTGGGTAAGATTAAAAGTTTGTCGAAGTCTTCATATATGCAAGAGATCAAAATCGTGACCAAAGTGATCTCATCAAATCACACCATTTCAGATTCTTGCGGTACTGTAAATATATAGTAGGATGGACCAACCATTAATAAGAAAATTATAATTTGATCGCATCCACACCAGTTTTAAAGTTTTTCCAATCCCTTTTGCATCTAAAATTACTGCTCACAATTTGAGTGCGGCTGGTTGAGCCCTCGCTCTTCTCATTGCGATTTATATTAGAAAGGAAAATTTCCCTACTCTGCATTTTTCTCATAAGGTAAACTTTTACATAAATCGTGGAACAAAGAATAATAAAATACACACAGTACGAGCAAAATCTGTAAATGTATGACGAACTGAATGTAACAAATTGACCTCCATCGTGTTCGACAGAAATTTATGTGTGATCTTAAAATTACACTGCTGATTGCTGAGAGAAAAGTGTTAATTATAGCACCGACTTTTCAGAGACACTTTAAAAAGTCTTTATACAAGAATCGAACTCAGATTTTCCGAGTGAGAGTTCACGCCTAACCCCTCTAGGCTGTCTCACCAAGCTGACGAGAAGGCAATCAAAGATAAACAAACTGAACAAAGGAACAAACTGTTGTACTGCTTCGGCCACAGAGAGTGAGAGAGAGCAGTCCCCGCAGCGAGGCAGACGACTGAGCGTAGCTGTCTTCGTTTACGTTATTGCATGTAAATTTCAAGTGAATATGTTCCAAAATCTGTCAACAGTACGCATGATTGGCTGATTACTGAGCACACAGTACCATCTCACGCTAAATGGCTGTAATTTTGTAACTTCTGCTTTAATTTTTAGTCGATGCTTACACTGAAAGGCGGCTTGCAGTAATGACAAGCATAAAAATGTTTTTAAATTTACCATGGCAAAACATGATCATCGACCCACCAACGCTTCTTGTGTGCGTTTTGTTTCTACTCACATCAACCGGTTCGATAGCTGAGTGGTAGCGTGCGAGCCTGGTGATGTCAAGGTTCTTGGTTCGAATCCGGTTGCCAACAGAAACTTTTTTTAATGGAAAATCTAGTCCATGGTAAAATTTAAAACTTAATTCTGTTGATTTGAAACGAAACTCAGTCTGCACAAATCAAGTGGTGTTGTGCATTTATGTTGACCCTCAGAATAGTAATTTCAACCGCAAGCCGTCTTTCAGTGTACCTTACGTGTTGTTTAATTTTCATGATTTTCCGAGCAGGAACGAATAACTAACACATAACTGCAGCATACCAAAGTCAGGTATCATACCAAGACAAGGTATTGATTGGTTATCCAGGTATTGAAAATAATTTATTTTGGTATTTTGTAGGTATTGATAAAATACCTACTGCATGAGATATTATTTAATAATGGAAAAATCGCTATTTGTATGGTAAAATTGCCGATTATTATTTAGGTATTGTCATAGCTGATATCATTATTCACGCGTTATGCACAGAATACAGACCAGTTATTATTTTATGTATTTTACCTCTTATGCAGGGCTTCTTAATACCTCATTCAGGTTGTAGGTATTCGGTTTTCCATACCTGAGTTTGGTATTCTTCAGCTATTTTCTCCTGCTCGGGTTCTTTCTGTGTAGCCTAAAGTGCGCTGAAAAAAACTGTCGAAGATCGTAAATGATCTGTGATTTTGAATAAAGTTTAGGTAGTCAAGTAGTCAACTGAGAGGTCTGATATTTGTCAGCTCTGTTTTGTCGTTGAACATAACATCGGAATGTGTGCCATCAATAAGTTTCTCAAATCTATGACGGCTTTGTTAAAATTGTTGCTTTTCTATAAGTATTCTCAGGATTCAGGAACATTTCGGCTAACGTCGATGGAAGGATCATGAGTACATATTCGACGAGAAAGGCACTATCACCACTAGGTGGATTAATCTGGTTTTTATACTTTATGAACGGTTCCTTATCACTCAGAAAAACTCATTTTGCAGCGAAAGACGAAGAAATAATTGAACAATAGACGAAAATGTGAAAAAAATATAGGGTTCTGAAAAAAATATGTTTTACCCAAGACTTCACCAATTTAAACAATAGCTTCATCATCATAATAGAAGTAACTAAGTATAATTCAACGATTGATTAAGGTACCCCGGGGCAAGTGGGACCTAAAAAAATGCTAGTTTGATTTTGTTAAGCCAAAAAATTCTAAATATAAATAATATTATAATTCCAATAGTTCTGAAAGACATTGTTGGTATATTTCTTCTTATTAAAGGGCATTGAAACTGTTTCAAAATTTTTAAAATCTGTATATTATGCATATGATGAAAAGTGGAGCAGATCTTCATTTACACCGTATCACGGGGCAAGTGGAACCTATTCGGAATTGTTGTACAAATGGCTTCATAAAGTTGCTACATATATGTAATGTAGTATAAATTATAGATATATTATGCGAATAACTATTTTTAGCGATATAGGTTGGAAAAGTTTTGTGGTATCGTGCATAAATTACGTAACACATATAATAACGAATCACTAAGAAAAAAAATGATTAAACTCTAGCAGCTCGTGCAAAACAAATTGATTTTATTTATACAAAGAGCGCCCTAAGGTTAAATGCCAAAAGATTTCCAAACTTGTTTTTCATATTACATAGGTGATGAAACTCGCCAAAAGATTTTTCAAGATTTACAGATGTTATGTTTACCCCAACATAATTTTACAATCATTAAATAAAGATTTTTAAATCGTGAACTTTGAATATGTCGTTTTCCAATTTTTTCATACTCTATGACCGGTTCCTTAATATTCAGAAAAACTCATTATGCAACAAAAAACGAAAAAAAATAATAGAATTTAAAAAAAATATGAAAAATAGATGATTTCTATTCTACCTAAGACTTTACCATTTTAAACAATAGCTTCATCATCAGAATAGAAGTATTTAAGTGTAATTCAACGATTGTTTACTTAAGACGCCGATTTTGTGTAAATTTCGACTTAAGCTGAAGAAAGCGAGATCAAACTATGAAGTTGTGTTTGTTTACTCTCATAGGTCTCACTTGCCCCAGATGCTGAAATGCACTGGGGCAAGTGAGAGCAGTTAACTAAAGGTAATAAATGAAAATAAATTACAGCTTTTTCGCTTAAAATAATTTGCAAGCACTCCAAAGATTATCCTGAAGTTTTACTTCATTTGTTATTTTATTTTTAAACGACGAATGTAGTAGAGTACGTTAATCTTACTTAGTGAATTGAAAATTACATATGATCTACAATAACATAAATGGTCTCTTTATGGTGAGAACATTAGCAATTTTTGAATTCAAAGTATTGAAAATAAAAAAGTGCACTCATGCAGAAATACTCCCACTTGGCCAATGAGTTGGTCTTACTTAATATCCAATTTAACGCCCAGATGTATGCAACTTAGCGTTATCACTTACCGTTACCTGACGTGCCATTGCCTTAATACTACATTCATACACCGAGGTAAATTTCTACTCAGTCACTGAGTTGGTCCTACTCAAAAAAAGAAAAGACTTCTATTTTCTTACTTAGTTTCCGTTACGTTAAAACTGAGACAACTCAATGAGTTGCCTAACTTCTAACTGAAACTGAGCAGGAAAAAAAATAATTTGGAATAAATCCATCTTAGTAACTGAGTAGAATTTTTTCTCTGAAAACATCTTAAAACCCAACGGCCAATAAGAACATTTATTTCTCTGATAAGAAAAATTATATAAGGGAATACCCATAAAAAAACGTAACGATTGGAGTGGGAGGGGGGTTTGGGATAGTTTGACACGTAAAAACGCACAGAAAAACCCGTGCGAGAGGGGGTCGGGATGTACATTCCCAATTTTAGCGTGACGTACGTAATGGATGCTCCATGATGACTGTTTTGATGATTAAACAATATCCTGTTCGCCAGATACACGTTTGGGAACATGGCAAAAAATTCTTGAGCGTATACATCACGCGTTGTTGGGGAGGGGGGCTTCAGCAAAGTGTGAAAGTGTGAGCATTTTTTTTAGAGTTCTCATACAAAAAGTGTGACATAGGGGGAACGGGGTTTGAAAATCGGCAATTTTCGCGTGACGAAATTTATGGACGTTCCCTTGTGATATCACGTATCCAAAAAATGATGACGGATGTTTGAGCCGTTTGCTGCACATGAAGTCGACTCGTAAGAGTGATGCACGAATTAGATCTTAACGTAGCAAATCAGCCGCCGCCGTTGAATGTGGGTCTAGCCATCGCTAGAACCGGATCAATAGATGAATCATATATATAATGTGGTCCATTCATTTAATATCAGTATGACATTCAAGACTATCCTAGTACAGTGCCCCACAATTTATGAATCGGCACACAGTTTATCGATCTCTCATTTGATCAAACATGATGATTCATGAATAGTGTACAACATATTAAGGTGATTCATCGGTGTTTGGTCACTGTGTGACAATTAAAGGAATACAAGAAATTTTTATTTTTATCTAAATTTGACTCTAAATTTGTAGTAGAATCGCATTTGCCACGTAGTTTAAATAAAATGTAATTTTGAATATTAATTTCCTTAAATTACTGAGCTTCAATTTCCTTTAAATTTCTTTGAATATTCGCGACAATTCAAAAGTTCTGAAACCTTAAAAATTCCGAGAAATGCCTGAAATTATGTTAAGTATCGAGAATTTCCAATGTCACCTAGATGCATACGGATATAGGTATCTTTTACAGGTTTGGTTTTAGAAACTGATTTATACAAGCTGTTGCAGGCATGTGGCTAAACTTCCGACGTGGTAGAACTGCTCATGTAGTCTGCTGTCAGCCATCACTAACGAACCATGCATGAGTGTGATGATGCCAAAATGTTCTGCGAATTTAGATGTTTCCAGGGATGCCACATATACAGATTTTTCTGTAATCATGCAGATTTTCTCGCAGCTTTTCATAAGAATTCTGTATAGGGGCTGTCCATTAATTACGTAAGGGTTTGTGGAGGGAGGGGGGGTTTGATAAATCTTACGCGCCATACAAAAATGTTTGGGTTCTCATACAAAAAATCTTACAAGGGGGGGAGGGGGTGTTAGAAAATCGCTAAAATTCCCTTACGTAATTAATGGACAGCCCCATACCAATATTACAGAATTTTGGAAATTATTCAGAATATAAAGATTTTTAAGAAACTTAAAGAATTTCAAACAGATTTTCTACGAAATATTACAGATTTCATACAGATTTTTGGCAAAAAACTAGGGGTGGGTAATGTATGAGACATAACCGCAATATTGACGTAGGACAAAGGCTAGAACGAAATTCCGATTTTTCGGGTCATTGACAGTGTTCTTCTAAATACACGAACTTGTCACATGAAAAAGCCTATACAATATATTTTTTTACAGACGCTGGAAAAATTCAAATGGGCGGATTGATGTGTAGAGTAAAATTGTTATGTTATCACTTTCGCTGAACCCATTCATAAGTATCTGTTGACTAATTCAAGAATTATTTAATTTTGATGGTATTGATTGTTCATTCAACTGTTCTTTAAAAGATTTTTTATAGAACGGATAAAATTAGTAGAATATTGAATGACTTTATAGATCATAGCTTCCCAAACATCGTTTCGCGATATAACCCCAACCGTTTGCAGGCACGCTTCAATTGTTCCACGCAAAGTGAGGTGACGACAGACTAGGGGGTCGCAAAAGTAATGTTTGGAAAACGAAACGTTAGATCATTTTGGAGTATCTCATGAAAAGTTCTGGATTCGGCAATACGTTGTATACTTCTGAGAAGAACAATTAGTGGTCGAGCCGGCTATACTGTTGCTAGGCTTTCAGTCTGTTGCTTCTCATTATATCCGACTCATAACTCTTGAGGAATAATTTTTGGTAATCCTGAAAAGAACCGTTCGCCAATGGGTGTTGGTTTTATTCGCACTAAATGCAGGATGCCACCGAAAAACTGGCCCGCCGCTTGCTGCCGTGGATGAGATTCCTGGTTCTATCAGCTAGTGCTAGATAGCCGAGAGTCGGTGCGGGGATGACATCCTCTCCCCTTGACTGATCCAACGAAAATGACGAAAGAAAACAGAGGAAACAGCTTTTATGCCCCTAGATTAGCTGGTGAAGTACTTCCCATTTGCTGGCATTCCAGAAGTATTGAATGGTAACACTTATTTTAAATTGATAAATATTAGAATGTATCAATGTTTCTCGTAAAATTGTCCCGATAAAATAATGCGTTGCTAAATTTCGGGTTGAACGATTAGTGTTTGACTTCGCTGTTGCTTCGCCACCAAGCATTCAATATAGGGTCTTGTACCATTTGGGCAGGTGTACCTATTTTGGGCACTTGCCGCTATAACAAAGACAATTTCAAACTGATTGATTTGAAATTTTGTATAGAGTTAGGCACGTACAGTATCTAACCCTGAACAAAAATTCAAATCAATCGGTTTGATATTGACTTAGTTATAGCGGAAAGTGCCCAAAATAGGTACACCTGCCCAAATGGTACAATACTCTATCACTTTGCGCTTGCACAGACGCGCCAACTTCGTCAAATTATTGGGGGGCAAAGCCTGGTTTTTCGGATTTTTTGTATGGGAAAATCGAAAAATCAATAAAAATCGTCAAATATTGGGGGGGCTAAACCATGCTTGCCCCCCCTAAGTTGGCGCCTATGCGCTTGCACTACCTTTTTCCTGATCGATGGAATAAAATATACCGCATTTAGTTCACCACTGGACTGCGCACAGAGTCTTCATAAGGGAACGTCCATAAATTACGTCACACAAAATTTGACAATTTTCAACCCCCCTTCCCCCTATATCACACTTTTTGTATGAGGCCTCTAAAATTTTAGTATGGGTTGTCACACTTTGCCGAACACCCCCTCCCCCCTCAAAACGTGACGTAATTTATGGACGTTCCCTAAGTGCGAAAACGTAAAAACGTAAATAAAACTGAGCGATTGCATCAAATCAAATAGATGTCGTGTGCTCTGCTCTTGTGCTCTGAAGACACCATGTTGATTGGATGCAATCGCGCACTTTTATTTGCGTTTTCGCACTCGTGAAAACTAGTGCGAGAGTCCAGTGGTGAACTAAATGCGCTATAATTATCCGATTCATAACTCTTTCGGGAACATTTTCGTTGGTCCTGAAAAGGACCGTTTGAATAATGGACGAGTTTGATGAATTTTCCCTGCCACGCAATATGTGTTGGTTTTCGCCGTGCGCAATGCTAGGTGCCTTCTAAAACTCATCCACCGCTTGATGCCGTGCTCAGTGGATGAAATTGCGTGTATTAACAGCCGAGAGTCGACGCACTTGATGTGCAGCTGCCAGCTGTCCACCTCCACCCTCCTTGATTGATCTAACGAAAATGACGTAAGAAAACAGAGGGCACAGCTTTTATACTTCTAGATTAGCAGATGAAGCTCCTCCCATTTGGCTAGCTTCCAGTTTATTTCGTTTGCATGCCCCGCCTACATGCACCCAGACGCTTCAAACGATTAATCAACCCAGAAATGAGTAAATTTTCATCGAAAAGAGCACCAAGCATTCATTCTTTCACTTTTTGGTTGCATCACGGTTTTCCTTACCGATGGAATGAATCCTGTTTAAGGAATCTGGACGATTTAAGAAAGAAAACTACATTAATTCACCATTTCACGCAATGTGTGTTGGATTTCGCCGCTCTGAATGCCGGATACCGTCGAAAATTGCCCCGTCGCTTGCTACCGTGGATAAGATTTAGTAACCGGCTTCACTGTTGCTGAGGCACGAGTATTCAATCTTAACTATTTGGTTCCACTACACTTTTCTCGATCGATTGATGAAAATTATCCGATTGATAGCTCATGAGTTATCATTTTCGGTGGTCCTGATAAGAATCGTTTGGTTATGAATTCACCATGCCAAGCAATGCGTGTTGGTTTTCTCCGCGCTTAATGCTGGGCCACCGAAAACTGACCTGCTGCTTACTGCCGTGGATAAAATTAGTAGTTGACTTCACCTTGCTGATAAACGGAGCTGTCTTCCACTTTTCGGTTACAACACTATTCTCGATCGATGGAGGTATACTTATTCTTAACTCTTTAGGAAAGACTTTCTGTGGTCCTGAAAAGGACCGTTGGAATAATGGACAATTTTGATGAATTCATCATGCCACGCAATGCGTGTTGGTTTTCTCCGCGCTCAATGCTAGGTGCCTCCGAAATCTGGTCCGCCGCTTTCTGCTGTGCTCAGTGGATGAGATTCCTGGTACTAACAACCGAGAGTCGACGCAGTTGATGTGCAGCTGCCACCTGTGGAAGTGACATCCACCTCCATCCTCCTTGATTGATCTAACGAAACTGACGTAAGAAAACAGAGGACAACGCTTTTATACCCCTAGATTAGCAGATGAAGCTCCTCCCGTTTGGCTGGCTTCCAGTTTATTTCGTTTGCATGCCCCGCCTGCACGCACCCAGACGCACCAAACGATTAATCAACCCAGAAATGAGTAAATTTTCTTTAAACGGATGAAGTTACCAAAATATTAATTCGAAAAATGTTAGAATTAAACAATGTTTCACTCAAAATGGTCTTAATAGGAAAATGCGTTACTAAATTCCAGGTGGAATCATCAGTGACCGGCTTCGTAACTGTTGCTGAGCCATGAAGCAATCAATCTTTCACTTTTTGGTTGCACCACACTTTTCTCGATCGATGGAGGAAAATTATTCGAATCATAACTATTATGGAAATAGTTTCGATGGTCCTGAAAAGGACCGGGACGTATGATGGGCAAATAATTTGCATTATTTCACTCCGCCACGCAATGCTTGTGGGATTTATCTGCGCTGAATGCTGGACGCCGTCGCGAATTTGCCCGCCGCTTGCTGCCGTAGATGAGATTTATGACCGGCTTCACCGTAGCTGAACAACCACCAAGCATTCAATTTATCACTATTTGCTTTCAGCGGAAATTTATCTAATTAACTCTCTAGGAATCATTTTCGATGGTCCTGAAAAGAACCGTTTGAATAATGGACGATTTTAGGAAGGAAATGAAATGAATTCATCATGCCACGCGCGGTTTTCTCCGCGCTGAATGCTGGATGCCGTCGAAAACTGGCCCGCCGCTTGTTGCCCTGGATGCGATTCCTGGTGCTATCGATAGTCGAGCGTCGTCGCTGGGTTGATGGGTCGCTGCTCAGCTGGAGGTGACATTCACCTTTGTTGGTTGTTCCAACGAAATCAACGAACTGCGAACTGCTCTCTCCTCGACGGCGGTCGAAATGGAACTGACAATCAGCTCTCGCATGATCGCATTCCTTCCTGCATCGTAGGTAGTTGCCCCCACGATGCGCACCAATCAGAGAGCGTTGGTAGACTGAACGAGAAAATTTGTCCGCTACCCATATTTATAGATTTCAGCGATTTCAATGTCTGACTTTAAAACAACTTTTCAACTATGTATCAATGATTTTTAGGTTCACCAAATATTACAAATTGAACGTGGGAGTTTCATCTCTCGGATAACGGGATTTGTTTATCATTTCGTTCAGTGGGAAAGATACTGTGAGCGTTTAAAATCTTTCACTCAAACGTAACGCTCTTGGGTTCATAAATTTTGAAATGACACCGGGTATAGAAAACAGAGACGTAGTCCTACGTCAAAATAGTGATACAGATTAAAAAGATTTTTGAAAGGCATAATACAGATTTAAATGTGGCAACACTGGATG
This sequence comes from Aedes albopictus, assembly GCF_035046485.1. Taxonomy (NCBI): domain Eukaryota; kingdom Metazoa; phylum Arthropoda; class Insecta; order Diptera; family Culicidae; genus Aedes; species Aedes albopictus. The sequence continues at coordinate 26,264,334 of NC_085137.1, forward strand.
TTTCCTCTTTATCAAGGGAACCATTTGGTGGTCTCCGATGGCACGGAGATGAACCAAATTTTTGTATTTACCTTAATATAAAATAATAATAAGAGCAAAAACTTTAAAATAATACTAAAAAATATTTTAAATTTATATGATTTGGCAGTGAAAAATTTCACTTAATTTTTATTGGATTTTTTTAGTAGAATATTTTCACTTATCATTTAAGCTTCAAATGTGAAGTTAGATGGAAAAAATCTACTTAAGATTTCCAGTAGAATTTAAGTGAATTTTTCGCTCAGTGTTTGCCCACCGAATGAACGAAAACCTTCGGCTGCCTCCCGTCCGTCACTTAGCATCGCCATCGCTATCGAACCATGAATGGCAGTGAGGTTGGGTGCTGCTTGCTTGGTCAGCATCCTCCACCCAGCCCATGCACTCGGGTGGGTTTGGGTCGGCGTCGAAGCGCTGGGTAAACATGCCAGTTGTCCCAGTTCGATGACGTATTACTTTAGGGGGAGGGTGGCAATCGCTCGTACGACTGATTCGTCATTCCGAAGGGGCTGTTCATAAATCACGTATACTAAAATTTGGCCATTTCAAACCCCCCCCCCCCCCCCCTCGTAGACTTTTGTCCAAAAATCTTGAAATTTGTATAGAGCGTAGACTTTGGCCAGACCCACACCCTTCCCCCCAGTCTACATGGTTTATGAACGGTCCCAAAACACGATTTTTGAGAATTTGGGAAGGGCTCATCAGGATATGTTGCCATCATCACACTCATACGTGGTTCGTTAGTGATGGGTGACAACTCTAGGCTTTTTTTGCTTATATGTGTAGCACGTTAGCGCCGCTCTTTCGTCGTCGTCGTTTTCTCTGACATTCTCTCTTACTTTCGTTCTCGTGGTGTGCTGCGGGCTGCGGCGTCCGTCGTCGCGGTCGTCGCGCACCAACTTAAGCAGGCTGTTACACCTGTCGCTCGGGTGAAAAATGCTGGTCCGGATCACTAAACTGGCCATAATTCCGAAACGCCTTGACCGATCCGAATCATTTTCAATAGCAAACAATGCGGTAAAATTCCGGTTCGATTCGAGCTATAATCCGAAAAATCGGCCAATGGGAAGTGCCTTAAAAGTGAGTGAACTTATTTTGTTCACAGACACACATACATACACACATACAGACATCATCTCAATTCGTCGAACTGAGTTGATTGGTATATGTGACTTGACCCTCCGAGCCTCCTATCGAAAATTTTTTTTTTGAGTGAACATATAGCCTTTCAGTTCACTTAGGTGAACGAGAAAGGCAAAAATCCCAGAGGTCGTCCCTTGTCTCCTTAATTCAAATCGATCAATGTTTCTTGTAGAATAATCAATTGTGAAACTTTCCTTCGAAGACCGCAAAACAATTGGATGCTTGTGGAAAAAGTTATTGATTTATCACCGATTAGTGATCCAATGAGCGGCTTTTTGTTTTGTTTTATTAGCAGCACTGTAGCTGCTGGCTTGGCTGCTGCTGTTTCTGGGGGTGGTGATGCCTCCCGCCACCCCATGCAACAACGGCAGCAGCAGTGCTGCTGATAAAACAAAATAAAAAGCCGTTCGTTGGATCACTAATCGGTAATAAATCAATAACTTTTTCCACAAGCATCCAATTGTTTTGCGGTCTTCGAAGGAAAGTTTCATAATTGATTATTCTACAAGAAACATTGATCGATTTGAATTAAGGAGACAAGGGACGACCTCTGGGATTTTTTATCTGAAATTGTAACTTTTCCCATAGTAAATCACATGAAAACTTTGAACCGCTTGCGCTAAATTATAGTTTCACCGATTGCGCTGAAATTTTGTACAGTTCATATGGGACCTAAATGGATTCTAAAAAGGCGACTGGAGCGAGGATTTATTTTTTCCATACAAGCGTGTACCATACTAGTACCTATGTTTTCTCCGATGAACGTTTGCCTTAAAAATTGACAGTAATAAAAATAATAGCTGTAGGTCTCACTTGCCCCTGATTCTCACTTGCCCCGGGGTACCTTATGTTAATAAATAAATAAAAAGATATTCAAAGGAAACTGAACCATTCTTTTCAAATCCATAGCTTCTACGGTACTCCTGGAATTTCTCCAGAATTTCCTTCCAGAAATCCTCCAAAAGCTGCTCTAATAATAAAGTTGCTTGAGGAATTCCTCTAAGACTGTCGCCAAGAATTTTTCAAAGAATCCCTTTAGGTATTCGTCCAAGATTCATTTTTTTCATTTATTTAGTTCACATCAAATTCATGATAATACTGAATCAACAATTTGCCGCCATAATACTCGATTTGCAGCTGCAGCTCTCCATCCTCGGTCACGCCCAACACTCGCCAGATCACGCTCCACCTGGTCCGCCCATCGTGCTCTCTGCGCTCCACGCCTTCTTGTGCCAACCGGATCCGTTGCAAACACCAGCTTTGCAGGGTTGTTGTCCGGCATTCTTGCAACATGCCCTGCCCACCGTATCCTTCCGGCTTTGGCCACTTTCTGGATACTGTGTTCGCCGTAAAGTGCAGCGAGCTCGTGGTTCATCCTTCTCCGCCACACACCGTTCTCCTGCACACCGCCAAAGATCGTCCTTAGCACCCGTCGCTCGAAAACTCCGAGTGCTTGCAGGTCCTCCTCGAGCATCGTCCATGTCTCGTGTCCGTAGAGGACCACCGGTCTTATTAACGTCTTGTACATGGTACATTTGGTGCGGGAGTGAATCTTTTTTGACCGCAGTTTCTTCTGGAGCCCATAGTAGGCACGACTTCCACTGATGATGCGCCTTCGTATTTCACGGCTCACGTTATTGTCAGCCGTTAGCAAGGAACCGAGGTAGACGAATTCTTCTACCACCTCGAAAGTATCCCCGTCTATCGTAACATTGCTGCCAAGGCTTGTCCTGTCTCGCTCAGTCCCACCTACCAGCATGTACTTTGTCTTAGCCGCATTCACCACCAGTCCGACCTTTGTTGCTTCACGTTTCAGGCGGGTGTACTGTTCTGCCACCGTTCCAAATGTTCTGGCAATAATATCCATGTCATCCGCAAAACAGACAAATTGGCTGGATTTCGTGAAGATCGTACCCCAGCGCTTGAAAATTGAAGCGTTTTACCTCAGACGAATCAAAATTTGCTCTTCTTTGACCGGCACTTTTCAACCCAAAGCGGTAGCAATATGCCTTCATTGGCTAACATGCTTCTGAAGCAAGTGGGAGCGGGAGCAATAAAAATTACGAGTGAGAGTGAGGAACGACGATTCAGCGCCGTACGGCTCTCTGAATCTCTCTCTTCGCCGGTGTATACGGCAATGAATATACTTGACTTTTATCTCGTTATTACAATGCAAATGACATAAGCTCGAATTAAATCGATTATAATAGTCATGTCCATCATTCTCTTACGGACAAATTGTTTGTTTTTACAAGTTTTGAGCAAAAAATAATTCCACTGAATCATTTACGCATCTTCAGCCTCATTGCAGCAAGTGAGAAATAATCGTTGCCAGTCAATATGCTTCACCAGCCAACCGACCGATGAGGAATAGTGGTCGCGGTTGGTTTGGTTTCTCTTTGCTCCCTGTGTGTGTTCGTTCGTAGTGATGGTTGGCGCTGATGACTGATCGTATCCTTCATATTCACTCGATTTCAAGCACTGTCGTACCCCGGCTGTTGAGCCCGGCTCGTCGCATAACACCTTCCAGGGCGATGTTGAATAGTAGGCAGGAAAGTCCATCACCTTGTCGTAGTCCCCGTCGAGATTCAAATGAACTGGATAGTTCACCCGAAATCCTTACGCTGTTCTGCACACCGTCCATCGTTGCTCTTATCAGTCTAGTCAGCTTCCCGGGAAAGCTGTTCTCGTCCATAATTTTCCATAGCTCTGTGCGGTCGATACTGTCGTATGCCGCTTTGAAGTCGATGAACAGGTGATGCGTTGGGACCTGGTATTCACGGCATTTCTGGAGGATTTGCCGTTCGTCCAAGAATTTTTGTCAAAAACTCTTCTAAGAATTCCTCCAGGAATTTCTCAAGAACTTCATCGAAAATTCTTCCAAGAATTATACCAAAAAAATCCTACAAGAATCCCTCCCGGACTTCCTTCAGGAATTCTTTCAAGAATTTCTCCAGGACTTTCTTCAAGAATTTCCAAAACATCTGCCAAGAATTCCTCTAAGAATCTGCTCCACAGGAATTTCTCCAGGAAGTCCACCAAGACTTCTGCATAGAAATTCTCTAAGCATTTCTCCAGGAATTCGTCCAAGAATTTCTCCGGAAATTCCTCGAAGAATTCCTTCAGATACCTGCAGGAAATCCTACAGAAATTCTTCCAAAAATTACTCCTCTGAGTTTTTATTCAGACATTTCTCCAATAATTCACCCAAAATTCGTCAAGAAATTCATTCAGCAACTTCAGCAACAGGATTTTTCAAAAAAAAAAAAATCAAGATTCCTTCATGAATAGCCAGCATCCTTCAGGAAACTTTTAGAAAATATTCCTGGCATTACTTTAAGAAATCATCCGGGAATTTCTTCAGGGGTTGCCTCAGAAAATTTTCCGAAAATTTCTTAAACAATTTAGCCAAAAATTCCTCCCGCAATTACTCCAGGAACTCCTTAAGAAATTACTCCAGGAATTCCTTGATAAATTCGTTTTTGAATTAAACCAGAAAATCCTTTAGAAATTTCCCCAGATATTACTCCGGAAATTCATTCAAGAAGTCCCCCAGGAATAACTGTAATAATAGACTCAAGAATTTTTAAATCCATAGCTTCTACGGTTTTATGTAAAACTTTACTTCTCTGATATGTTTACCCTTTATATGCTTTTTTCTAAATAGTTGTTCTCAATTCTTCACCTTGAAATTGTTCTATAACTAACTGGTTGAGAGGTTCTCAGTTTTTGTGTATTCTACTGGCATATAAAACACCTTACCCTTCCAATAATGCCTGCTATATATGCTGGAGAACAACCTCGAATTGGTCCATTTGTCACGGTCCGACCGTTTACACTACTCGAGTCGGACTGGAGCGTATTTTCCGTCCAGTCTGTCCGCTTCGATCTGTTGACCGGATGTTCATTCTTCAGCCATAAATTAGTTCACCCATGCGGACGACGACGGGTCGATTCCAAAATGCATGGTGTCCTACTCATCGATGCGATGGTTGGACTAGTCATCGTGGACTACATCGATACGGACACGATTGCGCTGCCCTTGCCACTGTCGATACATTTGTTACCGTTGGCCTGTAGGTACCTAGTAATCGGCACAGCCACCACCGTTTGCAACGGTTCCGGACGGGGTAGGAACACATCATGAATGTCGATTGGAAATCCGTCGGGCAAACAAATGGAGTTGGTTACGGCGAATGCCGTTTCTGAATTGGGACAAACTGTGACAATTTCGGAATTCAAAACAGGACCTAATGAAAGATTTATCAGAAACAGACATGTGGTTTGTTTGTGTGACATTAGTCAACGATGGTCCCGGGGTTTAATGTTTGATTGAGATACTAAGTATAGATTAACCCGTAAATACCCGGGACGATCTGTTCTGGTTGAAATGCAATATCTTCTTTGTTTTAAAACATTTTACCCAGGAGTATTTTTCATAGTCAAGGGAATGATCCTTAAAAATAAGTTTAGGAATAACAACAGCGATTACTCCAAGAATTTATTACGGGATTGCGGATATTTTTCAAGAAAACTCTCTAGGAAATCCTCCAGAAATTGCTTCAGCAATGGAATTCTTCCAAAAGTTCCTTCAGGAATTTCTCCAAGCATTGCTCCAGAAATTCTTCCATGAATTCCTCCAGGAATTTCTCCAGGAATTCCTTCAAGAATTCCTCTACAAGTTCCTTCAAAAAATCATTCACGAATTCCTCCAAGACTTCTGCCACAAACCTTTCAGATGATCCTCCAAGAATTTCTGCCAAAACCTCGTCTATGAATTCCTCCAGGAATTTCTTAAGAAATTTATCGCAAATTCTTCCAGGAATTCCTCCAAGAATTTTACCAAAAAATCCTACAAGAATTCCTCCAGGACTTCCTTCAGGAATTCCTTCAAGAACTTCGCTAGGAGTTTCTTCAAGAATTTCCAAAACATCTGCCAAGAATTTCTCTAAGAATCTCCCTAGGTATTCCTCCACAGGAATTTCTCCAGAAAGTCCACCAAGACTTCTGCCAAGTAATTCTCCAAGCATATCTCCAGGAATCCCTCCAAGAATTTCTCCGAAAATTCCTCGAAGAGTTCCTTCAGATACCTGCAGGAAAACCTACAAAAATTCTTCAAAAAATTACTCCTCTGAAATTTTTTTCAGGCATTTCTCCAGTAATTCACCCAGAAATTCGTCAAAAAATTAGCTCAGAAATCCCTTCAGCAACTTCTCAGGAATTCTTCGGAGATTTCTTCCAGGAATTTTCAAAGAATTGCTTCAAGCATTCCTCCATCAATACCTCCAGAATCCTTCAGGAAACCTTTAGAAAATATTCCTGGGATGACTCTGTCTAAGAAATCGTTCGAGAATTGCTTCAGGGATTTCCCCAGAAAATCCTCCAAAAATTTCTTAAGGAATTACGCCAAAAATTCCTCCCGCAATTACTCCAGGAACTACTTCAGGAATTACTCCAGGAATTCCTCGATGAGTTCCTTAATAAATTCGTTTTTGAATTAAACCAGAAAATCCTTCAGGATTTTTTTCCAGATATTACTCCGGAAATTCATTCAAGAAGTCCCTCAAGAATTTCTCTTATAATAGATTCAGAAATTTTACCAAGTACTTTTTAAGGAATTGCTCCAAGAACTCATATGGGAATTCCACCAACAATTCTCCATAAATTTCTCCAAGAATTAATCAAGGAATTGCTTCAAAAACATCTGCCTAGAATTCCTCCATGAATCTCTCTAGGGATTCCTTCAAAAAATCCTACAGAAATTTTCAAAAAAAAATTCACCAGTTGTCCCTCTAAGACTTCTGCCAAAAATTCTTCCAAGAATCTCTTCTGGAATCAGAAATATCTCCAGGGTTTTTTTTTTCAAGAAATTCCTTCAAGAATTCATCCAAAAAACACTTCCTATAACTTCTCCAAGACTCTCCAAGAAACCTCTAGAAATTCCTCAGGAAAATACTCCTGGGACAACTCTAGGGATTCCTCCGAGAACTTCTTTAGGGGTTTCTGCAGGATCTGCTCCAATACTTCTTCCAAGAATTCCTCCAAAAATCCCACCAGAATTCCTCCAAACACATCCCCAAAAATCCGACCAGGAATGTTTCCAATAATTCCTCCAGATATTTCTCCAAGACTTCTGCTAAGAATTCCTCCAAGAGTTCTTCCAGATTCATTCAAGAGTTCTTCCAGATTCATTCAAGTATAACTACAGGAACTCATTTAAGAATTTCTCCAAGACCTACTCCAATACTTCTGTCAAAAATTCATCCGAGAATCCCTCCAGGAATTTGGCCAGGGATTCCTTTATAAACTCCTATAGGAATACCTCCAGTTATTTTGTAATAAATTCTTCAGGAATCCTTCCAGAAATCCTTCAGAAATTCCTCCAGAAATACCTACATGAATCCCTACAGGAATTCCTCCAAAATTGCCTTCGGGAAATCCTTCAAGTATTCCCACAGGAGTTCCTCCAAGACATCCGCCAAGAACTCCTTGAATAATCCCTTCCAGAGTTCCCTTCCAGGAGTTTCTTCAGTAATAGCTCCAAGACTTCTGTCAAGAATTCCATCAAGAATCTCTGCAGGAATTTCTCCGGAAATTCCTTGAAGTATTCTTTTATGAAATTATCCAAGAATTCCTACAAGAATACTTCGAAGAAGGAATTTCTGGAGAAAATCTTCAAGGAATTCTGGAAGTACTTTCTGGAGGAATTCAAATAGTATTTTGTGAAGGAATTTTTGAAGAATTTTCTAGAAAAGTTTTTAAAGGGATTCCTGGAGGATTCCCTGAAGTAATTCCTGGAGGACTTCCAGGAATAATTCTTGGAGGAACTCCTGGAGCAATTTCTGGAGGAATTTCTAGAGAAATCCCTGTAGTATCCTACAGCAATTCCCATGAAAATTCCTGGAGGAATTCCTGGAATAATTCATGGAGGTATTCGTAGAGTAGTTTCCGGAGATATTCCTGAAGAAAATCCTGGAGTATTTTCGGGATGAATTTCGTGAATATGTCCTGGAGTATATCCTGCAGGAATCCCTGAAGAAATTCTTTGAGGAATAAATGATTAAATTCTCGGAAGAATTTTTGGAGGATTTTGTGAGGAAATTCATTGAGGACTTTTGGAGAAATCTCTAGAGAACTTCTTGGTGCTGCTACGGGAAGAAGTTGTGGAGGAATCTTTGGAGGAATTAGTTGAGGACTTCCTGAATGAGTTCCATGAAGAATTCCAAGCGGAGGCCTTGGAAGAATCCCTTGATAAATTTCTTAAAAAGCCGTTGAAGAAATTTTTGAATGGATTTGGGATGGAAATTTCTGGTTTTATCCATTGTGGAATCACTGGAGGAATCCCTGGAGGAATTCTTTGAGGAAACTTTGAAGGAATTCAGGGAGAAACCCTTGCACTAATTTTCTGGAGGAATCCCCTGATGTTTTGCTGGAGGAATCTAAGGAGCAATTCCTGGTGAAATCCCTGTATGATTTCCTGGAAGAATTGCGGTATAAATTCCTGCAGGATTTCATGGAGAAATCCCTGGATAAATTCCAGGAGGAATCCCTGGTAGAATCTTGGTTGAGTCCTGGAGGAATCTCTGGTCGCATCCCTGGAAGGATTCGAGGTGGAATCCCTTGGACAATCCCTGGAGCAATTCCACAAGGAATCCTCTGAGGAATTTCGGGAGGAATCCCTGTGAGGGATTCTTGGAAAAACCCGAGAAAGAATTGCTGGTGGAATTTCAGAATAGATTGGTGGAGGAACTCCTGCAAGAATGTCTGTCTGTCTGTCTGTCTGTCTGTCTGTCTGTCTGTCTGTCTGTCTGTCTGTCTGTCTGTCTGTCTGTCTGTCTGTCTGTCTGTCTGTCTGTCTGTCTGTCTGTCTGTCTGTCTGTCTGTCTGTCTGTCTGTCTGTCTGTCTGTCTGTCTGTCTGTCTGTCTGTCTGTCTGTCTGTCTGTCTGTCTGTCTGTCTGTCTGTCTGTCTGTCTGTCTGTCTGTCTGTCTGTCTGTCTGTCTGTCTGTCTGTCTGTCTGTCTGTCTGTCTGTCTGTCTGTCTGTCTGTCTGTCTGTCTGTCTGTCTGTCTGTCTGTCTGTCTGTCTGTCTGTCTGTCTGTCTGTCTGTCTGTCTGTCTGTCTGTCTGTCTGTCTGTCTGTCTGTCTGTCTGTCTGTCTGTCTGTCTGTCTGTCTGTCTGTCTGTCTGTCTGTCTGTCTGTCTGTCTGTCTGTCTGTCTGTCTGTCTGTCTGTCTGTCTGTCTGTCTGTCTGTCTGTCTGTCTGTCTGTCTGTCTGTCTGTCTGTCTGTCTGTCTGTCTGTCTGTCTGTCTGTCTGTCTGTCTGTCTGTCTGTCTGTCTGTCTGTCTGTCTGTCTGTCTGTCTGTCTGTCTGTCTGTCTGTCTGTCTGTCTGTCTGTCTGTCTGTCTGTCTGTCTGTCTGTCTGTCTGTCTGTCTGTCTGTCTGTCTGTCTGTCTGTCTGTCTGTCTGTCTGTCTGTCTGTCTGTCTGTCTGTCTGTCTGTCTGTCTGTCTGTCTGTCTGTCTGTCTGTCTGTCTGTCTGTCTGTCTGTCTGTCTGTCTGTCTGTCTGTCTGTCTGTCTGTCTGTCTGTCTGTCTGTCTGTCTGTCTGTCTGTCTGTCTGTCTGTCTGTCTGTCTGTCTGTCTGTCTGTCTGTCTGTCTGTCTGTCTGTCTGTCTGTCTGTCTGTCTGTCTGTCTGTCTGTCTGTCTGTCTGTCTGTCTGTCTGTCTGTCTGTCTGTCTGTCTGTCTGTCTGTCTGTCTGTCTGTCTGTCTGTCTGTCTGTCTGTCTGTCTGTCTGTCTGTCTGTCTGTCTGTCTGTCTGTCTGTCTGTCTGTCTGTCTGTCTGTCTGTCTGTCTGTCTGTCTGTCTGTCTGTCTGTCTGTCTGTCTGTCTGTCTGTCTGTCTGTCTGTCTGTCTGTCTGTCTGTCTGTCTGTCTGTCTGTCTGTCTGTCTGTCTGTCTGTCTGTCTGTCTGTCTGTCTGTCTGTCTGTCTGTCTGTCTGTCTGTCTGTCTGTCTGTCTGTCTGTCTGTCTGTCTGTCTGTCTGTCTGTCTGTCTGTCTGTCTGTCTGTCTGTCTGTCTGTCTGTCTGTCTGTCTGTCTGTCTGTCTGTCTGTCTGTCTGTCTGTCTGTCTGTCTGTCTGTCTGTCTGTCTGTCTGTCTGTCTGTCTGTCTGTCTGTCTGTCTGTCTGTCTGTCTGTCTGTCTGTCTGTCTGTCTGTCTGTCTGTCTGTCTGTCTGTCTGTCTGTCTGTCTGTCTGTCTGTCTGTCTGTCAGCGATTAAAAGCCCATTTTTGTTCAGTTAGGTATTAACTAATTAGAATATCAGCATAATTATCAAATTATTAAACACAAAGGTAAAGTTTCCCGCCTGCAAGGTGCTGAAACTACCGATCCACTTAATATAAACTGCTTCCTAGCACACACTGGCTAATTCAAATTCGAGAAAAACCAACAGACGACAAAGTACAATCCAGCAAACGACATCCGTAATGATGATCCAAACATAACAAAGCTGCTGAACTCGACTCCGGTTCGCATTAGACCTATATTCAAACGACAACAACCGAATGGGAGCTCATTTCAATCTATCCTCGTTGCGATGGTACGAGCTACAGCTAGTCATGGGGTATGGACGACCAGTGATTGTTACTGGCGCTTAGCTACGAAGCTACCAGTACAGTCCGAATCCAGTCGAAGCTTCCGAAGGGACCGGACCGGAATGTTTAATCAAATCCTTCCGGGCTCAACAGGTGGTAGCTTTTGTTGTGGCAGGCAGGCATGTCATTAGCCGGGCGGCGTTATTGGTGAAGGTTCAATGAGTTCGGGTTGGAGATGCAGATGGAGATCAGACTCGGAAAGACTAATTAAATGATACGCAATCAGCATCGTTTCTGTGCGAGCGGAAAGAGATAAGTTGGGTGATTGTTGATTGGGGATTCAGAGCTGCGGAAAATGGGAATTGAAATGGATGCTTGATTGCGGATTTTCCAAAATATGTTTACTCTTCAGCCAGTGTTTTACCAAGCGGGCTTCTAAAATAGGTGGAGAAGCACTGGTGAGAGCATTAAACTGGGTTATTACCAAGATTTGAAAGGAGGTAGTATTACCGGAGGAATTGATGGAAGGTAGCCTGTGTCCCATTTACAAAAAGGACGATAGATTGGATTGTGTAAGCTATCGCGTGATCACATTATTAGCACTGTCTACTAGGTACTCTCTCAAATTTTATGCCGCCGTCTATCACCGATTGCAAGACAGTTCGTGGGGCAATATCAGGCTGGATTTATGGGTGAACGCGCTACAACGGACCGGATGTTCGCCATCTGCCAGGTGTTGCGAATACAACGTGCCCACACATCACTTGTTCATCGATTCTGCAGATTATGTACGAATACAGATTCTAGGACAAACTGATACGATTGATCAAGGCAACGCTGGGACACTCTTGAGTCCGTTCGAATCTCGTAAAGGGCTACGGCAAGGTAATGGTCTTTCGTGCTTGCTGTTAAACATCGCCTTTGATAATTGGTATAATTGGTATAATAAGGAGAGCGTGGATAAACACGAGTAAAACGAATTTCACGAAGTCCGTTTAGCTGCTTGGTTTCACTGATGATATTTATATTATAGCTCGCAAACGTACATCGATGGCATATTACGTACATCCGTACAACGTAATTCGAATCGGATTAGTCATTAGTGTGTCAGAGACAAACTACACTCAGTCACTCAGGCCTTAGGTAAGATTCTGCAAGAAGTGCACCAGAGATTTGAACAGTCCAGTATTTCTTTTTCAGGTATTCAGAAAACACGGTAGGAAGTTCTCCAGAGATTCCTGCAAGAGTTAATGTCGAGAAGAAATGGATTTCCTCCAGATATTCCTCCTGATACTACTCTATTTATTGGTCTAGAAACTACTCTAGCATTTCCTCTAAATCCGTGAAATTCTCCACGGAATTTTATTCTGTATTTATTCCGGAATATTCCCTAGAAATATATGAAGGAAATCCTAAAGAAGTATTACATATGTTTTCTTCTAGAATTCCCTAGAGACTCATTCAAGGGTACTTTCTGTGATTTCTGCAGGGATTCTCCAGAAATTCCTTGTTGGATTGCTTCTGAAAATCCTTCAAGGATTCCTTCAAAAATACCTCCAGAGACTTTTTCAAAGAAAATTCTAAGGACGGTCCTGAAGAGTTGGCTGAGGGAATTCCTTAAAAACTCCTGGTAATACCTTTGAAGATTCCTAAAAGAATTTTGGAAATTGTCTCTGGATTATTTTTTTGAAGAATGTCTGGAAAAATACCTAAAGAAAAACTCTTTAAAATAGTTATGAGAAATTTGCTTGAAAAAATGTTAATCTTGGAGAAATACGTAGAGGAATTTCTGAAAGAATCTCATAAATATGTCTGCTGAAATCCCAGCAGAAATTACAGAAAAAGGCACTAAGAAAATTCTTAAAAAATAAAACAACCATAAATTTCTGAGGGTTGCCTGAAGGATTTTCTGATTAAATCTTTGAAAGAACTTCTTGAAGTATCTTTTCGTATTCGTAGTAGAATTTTTTATACAATTCATGAATGAAATAGTATACAAAATCCCTAGAGGGAAAAAAATCTGAAGGAAATCCTGCAGAAACTAAATAAAATCCTGGAGAAATTCCTTAGAGAATCGCTGAAAAATATTCTGAAAATGTATTTTTGAATCAATCTTTGAAAGAATACCTGGAAGAACTGGAGACCCCTATGTGATTTGTAGACGTATTTCTTGAAAGTTTCTGTAATAATTTCTTCTGGAATTACCAAAAGGTTCTTCTGGAAAACTCTTGAAGCATCGCCGGAAAAATTTCTAGAAGAAAAAAATACATAAAACCTAACAAATCAATTCTACCAGTGAGGAGAATTTTCCACCCTGAAGAAATTCCTGAAGGAACTACTGGACGAACTTTCCAAAGAATACTGTAAGAGTTTTCAATAGAAATTTCTTAATAAATGCCTGAGAGAATCTTCAAATATATTGAGTAATAAATGAAGAAAACAATCAAGAGAAATTCCAACAATAATTTCTGAGAGAGATTCTGGAAAAAAACTCTAGAAGAATCTCTGAAAGAATATTCGAATCTCAGAGAAAAAAAATCGTTTCTTTGGAAGAATTTGGAAGAAAATTCTAGAGAGGTACATGGGAAGAAAATAATTCTAAAAAAAAATTCTCGGATTTATCAAGTAGTCTTCTTGCTGAAATACATTATCGGATTCATTTGAAAAATATTTCACAAGTTCCCGATAAAAATCTTTCAGGATTCTTTAAGAAATTCTTTTAGAGACGCATTTGGAAAGTACTCGTAGATATACATTTAAAATCATCCAGGAAATCCTAAAGAAATTCAGTCAAAAATTCTTTCACAAAATCTTCTAGGGATTCCTTTAGATTTAAGAATGTCCTCCAGAATTTCTCCAAGAACTCCTCAATGAAGTCTTGCACGGATAGCTTCAAAAACGTTGCATGCATTGGTTTAAAAAATACTTTAAGAATTCTTTTCAAAAAATCTTAAATAGGGGAATGGAACCCATCTTCAGCAAAGTGCTCCCATTTCAGCCTATCGAAAACAAAGCTAATAAGCGCTATTTGTTTCACTTTTTATTTTTGTATTTCTTGTTAAGAGTGCATGATAACAAAAAGAACGGAAACAATTGGTACTTAAATAGTCTGTTTTTAGAAAAGGATGAACATGGGGGTAGAGGCTGAAGAAGGGTGAACATACCCTGGATTGTTCCAAAAAGTTGAATACGAATTTCTTCAGATTTTTTTTTCAGATTCCTCCAGAAATTGTTCAAAGCAATAATCTTTCATGAACTTTCTCAAAAATTCTACTTTTTTTTTAATAATGATTCACTGATACATTAAGAATCAGAAATTCGGAAGTCCTTTTTTCAGAACCTTTTTTGAAGATTTTTTTTACAAAAATTGCTTTGGAAATTCTACAATAGATTATCCAGAAAATTCCCAAGATTTCTCCCATTCCTTTGGATATTCCTTCAAGATATTTCTCTTCCAGAAATTACTCCAAGAATTTCTTAAGAAAGTTTTGTACAGATTCTTCCAGAGATTCTTATATCGAAAGGCTGGAAGACATTCTTGTATAGATTCCTACAGAAATTGACACAGAGATTTCATCATAAATCTGCCTGGTGTTTATTTATGTATTGTCTTAGAAATTCCTCCAGGATTTCCTCCAAGCGTACCTCTTGGAATTTCTCTTAAGATTCCTCCAGGAATTCATTTAAAACATTGTTTATAATTTTATAAGGGGATTTCTCCTGGATTTTTTTCCCGAAATATATCAAAAGGTTTTGATAGGAGTTTCCAATATATCAAAATTTCAAAATTCATCCTGAGATTTCTCCCGAAAATTCATCTCCAGATTCTTGAAAAAACTGTTTTTTTTTGGAAATTCTTCTAGCAATTCAAAATGATTTTTTTTTTGTAATTCCTTTTGAAATATCTTCAGCCATACTTTCCGAAATACCTTTAGAGACTTCCCCAATATTCCTAGAATGACTTCACAGTTTTCAGCAGAATTTTTTTCAGAAGTTCTTTTAACAGTTTCTTCAGGAATTGCTAAAGCGATTCCTTTGGAGATTCCTCCAGGAATTCATCCATAGGAATGCAACAGAGAAGGGGCGTTGAGATCGGGGAACCTTGAGGCGTTGAGATCGGGGAACCTTGACAAGCTAGCTCTGATTTTACCATTACAGCACTGGAAATAATTTATCACACATCTTGTAGGTGCTACGAATTTTGGAATTGGAATAAATTACAATTCTCGATGGAATCTTGAAAGAAGTTTGTTAGAAATCTTTGAGGAAAAGTCTGGCGCATGGGCAATTTGCATGCATCCGCCAAAAATGTTGTCATTGCTAAGGGATCTCTAAAGCAATATCGTAAGAGAATCACCCCATATACTCCACTCATTGTGATGATCATCGACAAAGCGCAGTACCTACTCCTCGAATTTTTTTCAGAAACTCCTCCTGGAATTCCCTCAGAAATTGATCCTTGGGTTTCTTCAGGAATTCGTCCTAGGATTTTTCAAGGAAGTCCTCCAGAAATTCCTTCAGGAATTGTTCCAGGAAAATTCCTCTAAAAATTCCTGCCGGAATATCCGTAAAAATTCCTACAGGGATTCGTCCCTAACATTCCTCCAGGTATTCTTCTAGAGATAACTCAAAAAATTCCTCTAGAAATTCCTCCAGAAATTCTTTCAGGGATTCGTTCAGGAATTCCTCGACGAAGTCTTCCTGAAAACTCTCCAGTGATTCTTCAAGAAAATCTTCCAGGAATTACTCCATAGGTTTCTCTAGGGATTCCTTCAGGGATTCCGCATGGAACTTATGCAGGGATTCTTCCAGGAGTTATCTGGAGATTTCTCGAGGAATTTTTCTAGAATTTTTTCCAGAAATTCTTACAGGCATGTTTCCAGGAATTTCTCCAGAGGTTCCTCCTGGCATTCCTTAAGGAATTCCTTTAGAAAATCTTCCAGGGATTGCTCTAGGAATTCCTCAAGGAATCATTTTAGGAAAACCTCCAGGCATTCCTCTAAGAGTTTCTACAGAGATTTCTATAGGGATTCCTCTAGGGATTTAATCATGGGTTCCACCAGGAATAACCCCAGGAATTTTTCGTAAAATTTCTCCAGGAGTTCCTCCAGAAATTCCTACAGAAATTACTGCGGCAATTTCTCCAGGAATTCCTCCCGGAATTTATTAAGTAATTATAGAAGGTATTCCTCCAGGCTCCTCCAGGATTTCATCCAAGCATTTCTCCAGAGACTCCTCCAGGAATTCCACCAAGAATACCACCAGGAGTTACTTCAAAAATTCCTTCAGGAATTTCTCCGGAAAATTCTTAAGAAATTCCCTGCAGGAATATATCCAAGAAGTTCTCAAGAGATTCCATCAGAAACTCTTTCAGGAATATCTTCAAAAATTCTTTCAGAAATTTTTCCAGCGATTCCTGTGAGAATTCTTCAAGGGTTCCCTCCAGGAATGTATCTAGGAATCTCTTTTCCAGGGAGTCCTCCAGAAATTCATTTAGGAATTATTTCACGGATTCCTCCAGAAATTCCACCAGGAATTAACTAGGAATTCCTTCAGAGATTCCCCTACAGATTCTTCCAAAGATTCATCCAGAAATACCTCCGATTATTCCTCTGGAAATTCCTCTAGGAATTTCTTCAGAAATTTTTCCAGGGATTTATCTATAGATTCCTCCAGGAATTCTTCCAGAGATAGTTCCACGAAATTACTTCAAGATTCCACCAGGAATTTGATCAGTAGTTCCTCCAGGCATTCTTCCTGAGGTTCCTCCAGAAGTTCCTCCAGGCACTCCTCCTGAGCTTCCTCCAGAAATTCCTCCTGGGATTTTTTCAAGAATTGCCCAAGGGAGTCTTTCAAGAATTTCTTAAGAAAATTTTCTAAGGATTCCTTCAGGACTTTCTCAAGAGTTCTCTTCAGAATTTTCTCTAGAGATTCCTCCCAGAATTCCTCTAGGGAATCCTCCAGAAATTCCTCCAGGTATTCCTCCAGGTATTTCTGCAGGGAATTTCTCCTGGAATTCCTCTAGGGATTCCTCCAGGGTTTCCTCCAGGTATTCCTGCAAGAATTCCTCCAGGAATTCCTTTCGAAATTCTTCCACGGATTCATACAGGGATTTCTCTAGGAATTCATCCAGATATTACTCCAGGAATTCTGCCAGAGGATCCTACCCGAATTCATCTAGAGATTCCACCAGGAATTTCTCCAAGGATGCCCCCAGAATAACCTCCAGTTATTCCATCTAGCGATTTCTCCAGGAATTCTTTCAGGTATTCTTTAAGAAATTCCTCCAGAAATTTCTTTGGGAATTCGGCCAGAAATTTATCCAGAAGTTTCTTAAGGTTTTTTTTCTAAACAATCCTCTTGAAATTGCTTCAGGAATTTCTCAAGGAATTTATCCAGAGATTCCACCGGGAATTCTTCCACACAGATAAAAATAATGAGATTTACACGTCATGTAAACTTCATTTTAGTCATGTAAACTTAATGTTATGATGGTTTACATGATATATCATGTAAATTTGTGTTATATGTGATGTAAACACTCAGAGTCATGCTAAATTACATGACATATAATGGAAGTTTACATGATATTTCATGAACTTTACATGATATGTCATGTAAACTTCTGTGATATCCCACGCTCCAATTATGTGCATCATATGTCACATAATTTTACACTCTTTTTTCGATCTGTGCAGGGTTTCTTTCTGGAATTTATCCAGAATTCTTCTAGGGATTCCTCCAGAAATTCTTCCAAGGATTTCTCTAGAAATTTGTTTGGGAATTCCTTCCGGGATTCCTCAAGGCATTTTTCCAGAAACTTCTCCAGAGATTTCTCCCATAATTACTCTAAGAATTCCACCAGGAATTCATCTAGGAATTCTTCCAGGCATACTTTCTGAGTTCCTCCAGGGATTCCTTCAGGGTTTACTCCAGGCATACCTGCAGGAATTCCCTTAGGGATTTCTCCAGGAATTTCTACAGAAATTCCTGGGGTGATTCCTTAAAAAAATCCTATAGAGATTTTTTTTCTAAAATTTATTCAGGGCTCGGTCATAAATTTCAGAAACCCGTCCATCATCTTTTCAGGGATTCCCCAATATTTTTTCCAAAATTACCTGAAGATTTTTTGGAATTATTTTGAAATATTTTGAATGAGTCGTTAATCTGGATGTTAATTGACCAATTAACCCTTTCATTGCTTAAAAAAATATTTCCATGCTTAAGGCGAAACTGGAAGCATTTTCTAATTTTTTTGGTTTTTGATTTTTTATTAAATATCGAAGCAATATTTTCAAAATCGGTTTTCGTGCACATGTAGAGTATGGATCAAGATATCTTCTGAATTTTTTTGAGGTGGAAAATGTTTTCCATTTTTTCAAAAACCATTTTTTGTAAAACTTCGTACAAAAATGGTTTCTGCAAAAACGAAAAACATTTTCCACTACATAAAAAATTCAGAAGATACCTTGATCCATACTCTACATGTGCACGAAAACCAATTTTGAAAATAGTGCTTCGTTATTTAATGAAAAATCCAAAACCAAAAAGTGAGGAAATGCTTCCAGTTTCGCCTTAATAGCTTGCAATAAAAAAAAGTCGCACATTTTGCCCTATAAATCGAAATATAGCTAAAAATTGTGACGTGCTGGAGCAAATCTGAGCCCAGATTTGGATTCAGCGACCCAAAATCTGTCAGAGACACAAAAGTTTGCTCTTGAGACAAAAAAATGTTGCGCTGTTTATTTGTAAAATTCTTAACGGATTACTCTTAAAAAAATGTGAAGAATAATGACGGTTCAGTGTTTTGTTTTACCTATGAATAAAATAATTATGATGGTCTTGTAGATAATAGTAAGTTTTTTTTATTTAAAATGGTTTTTTGTTAGTACTACATGATTTTTCTTTAAACGAACTACCAACTAACGATATATCATAAATAATTAACACCGAACATTCAGGATTGAAGATTGGTAACTCTAAAAACGTACTACATTGCAGAAACCTAACTGAGATGCAATCATAAACATCTATTCAATAAAAGAAATGAAAATGAAACAATTGATACCGACGTCATAACCAGATCAGTAAAAACACACATAAAAACAGATCCATTCTCACAACAATCGGGTTAACCATCATTGCCACAGACAGAATCATTCAATTTTGCACTTCTACTGGAAAGAATCCAAGGGGATCAACAACAGGGATGATATAAATGCTATTAGTAGGTAGTAGGTAGTATCACATTCAGAATGGGTGGAAGTTGGGATAGAAATGGAACTTTTCTAAAGTAAAACCAGCCAGAGGGGGGTTTACCAACCAACCAACCAATCAACAAGACAAAGAAGGCAAGAAAAAAAAACTATAGAAAGGAATATTGAGAAAAGTGAGTGTGTGTTTCGGTTACGGTACCATTTATAGTTTGAGTTCAACATTCGTTCGCTTGCATTCAACATCGAGAGGGGCCTCATCAACTTGCTTCTGTGGTGGGATGCTCTGCTGGTGTGCCAAGAACACTTTCCTCCTGGCATAACCCAGTGACTCTGTGACACAGGATGGAGGGGGTCTGGTGTGGTTACTTGGCTCTTTTGTGCGGGGGTGGTAGTGGGGAGTGGTAAGAAGGAGTAATTTCGACCAGAGAGTAGCAAAGCGAGGGATCCTGTTGGTGTTTTTGTTTCCCTCAACACTAAACTTTCTGCTTTTGTTTTTGCTGGTGTGTTCAAGTTAGATCGCACGGAAGGGTTAGCACTTAGCAATTCTGGTTCTGGTTGTATATTTACACGCAGGAGAATAGTCTTTTGTTTCTTGTTTCGGAGCAGTGTTATTTCAGACGGGAGATGGGAAAAGTGTGTCTTGTGTTACTCTGTGTGTGTGAGTGTGTCAACTTGTAAGTGTCTTTAGTGCTTTTCAAACAAACTTGTCTGAAAATAAACAAAGAGAAAAAGGAGACAATGAGAGAAAGGTATGATTTAAAACGGTCCAGTTAGTCATAAACGATCTGTTTCCAAAAACACCGTTCTATTCTAGTTTCAGCAATCGAAACCACAATGCTTCCATAACACGAGTGCCTGATTCATCCATCCATATGTACAATATCGTGCGTCTCCACCGTGGTCCGTCGCGTCGTCGTTGCGCTGGTTGCCCAGAATCCAAACAGAGTTATTCACACCATCACCGCATCGCAAAGTCAGCAGCACATCATATCCGGAGAAAACAAAGCATGCCAGTTCGGTTCGGTTTCCAGTAAGTGCGCTTTTCCTCATTTCCAATCACTCGTGGTGCTAGTTGGGGAGCGCTGAGAGGTGGTGTAACACTGTGAACAGCTATAAACTGCCAATAAAATATGTTCGCACCAGCTGCGACCGATAATAAGCACTGAAAAGTGGGAAAAGTACTGTTCTCTTGAAGTGCCACACCGCCGTGCCGTCCGTGTGCTACGCTACATATTCCAAACCAGCGTCATTTGCTGGGTTGGAGTTTTGCCGTGTATCAGTCAGTCAGTGGTGCTAGCAACACCAGAGCGGGAAGGTACGTAGCGATGAAATATGCTCACCAATAAAAATATGTATGTTTGCTTTACCCTTTTCTCCATTCGCAACAAACGACCAGCTCAATCACGAAGCTTCAATCGCTTGGGTGGAGTGCTTGAGTGCTCGTGGTTGTTAGACAGTGATTCTCAACAATTTATTAATTGTACTTCCATATCTTTTGTCGGATTTTGAAAATATTCACCACTTGGTATCATTACTGCATTCTGGGAAGACCCACTACAAAAGCAGGCGTTTTGTCAAAATTTGCCATTGCAGGTATGTATATTTATAGCTTTTTAAATAGTTTATTCTTTGAGCAGCTGAACCAATCCAAAAGCTGATTATATACCCGCTGATTTGACTTGATATACAGGGGGTGGCCAAAATGTTTGAGATAGCATCAAAAAATCTCAAATTTTGACTGTTTGTCAACCTATTATATGTGCATCATTGGTACAAATTTTGGCTCGATTGGCTAATCTTTCGTAAAGTTGGAACTGTTTGGGTAAAACACTATTTTTAAACAACTCATTTTTGAGCTGTCATATCTCGCAAACCAGTGAACCGAATTGAATGAAATTTTGAACGTACACTAAGACTATGTAAATGCTTCACAAATTATTAAAACATAGGTACTATTTGAACGTTGAAAAAAGTTATCATGGATTGACACTTTTTGGATTTTTTTCGAAAACATGTATTTCTTTTACATCAATGTTTATGAATTTTAGTGTTGATATCCAAAAATTTCCCTTTTCTGTTCTCAGCTTATCGCTAATCAGATATATGAGAGCCTATTTAGATTAAAGGAAGAGCATGTTTATTAATTTTTGTGTGGTATTGTAAATTTGACTTATTTTCTTCTATATGAATAAAAATTTCAACCCAGCATAACTTAATTTGCCGTGAGAAAATATTAGCTACATTTTATGACGTCGCATGAAGTATCAATATATTGTTAAAAAACGTTGAATGATTAATTCAATACGGTTAACTGGTTTCCGAGATATAACAGTTCAAAAATTAGTTGTCTAAATAATAGTATTTTACCCGAAAGGTTCTTACATCGCGAAAAATTATTCAATTGAGCCCAATGATGCACATATAATAGGTTGACAAACAGTCAAAATTAAGATTTTTTGATGCACTCTATTAAATGTTACAGCATGTTGATTTTTTTTTGTGGGAGAAAAAAAAGTTGCCTATCCCAAACATTTTGGCCACCCGCTGTATATATGAATGCTAGTTTGAATACTGTTTTGAAAATGTACCTTCTGGTTTTTGTGTCTGGCTACCTCCGAAATATCAGCTCTTAAATTTACAATCGAGAATCTTATAAGATCACTGCTCGGGGGGCGCAATAGGAATCCGCTTAATAGGAGACTAAGAGCTTATGGGATTTCGGTTTTTGAGGGTGTAGCCTATTATCTCGGGTGTGTTAAGAGATAGTACAATACTGTCTTCGGCAAAGATTTAGGGCTTGATAAGAACTACCATTTAGATTTTTGGTTCATATGATTAGTTGGCAACTTGGCCGCTAGAGGGACCATCAACAGTTTGATACTAAATTGCACTACAGGAACCATATCAGGTTGTCAAGCAAACGTTACGATATGCGACAGCTCAAGACCCTGATAATTTGGAAGGATAGTGTCTTCGGGAAAGTTGTTGGGTACGCCAATAACTTACTGACGATGAGTTGCGAAGTTCGAAATTCCTCCACTGGGCGGCGCTAGTGAGCAAGTAAATTTCCAAAACCTCATATCTCAGAATCCCGATAACTTAGAAAGTTGGTGTCTTCGGCAAAGTTGATCAGTATGACATAAATTGAGCATGAGCATGAGCATGATTGACCGCCCGCGGTTGCTCCTCTGTTATTGCAAGGACAGCTGCATTTACACAATGAACCAACAGATAATGCTTGGGACTAGCCTTCTCTTCATTGTGTAAATGCTGGCATCCCAATACTTTTTTAAAAAGCAATACCAGCGCCGGCCGCGTCCGAATGCAGGTCAATTGAGGATAGGGAAGGAAGTGATGACGTGATTATCACTTAGGCCAATAACCGTGGAATTCTCTGCGTTACTACGAGTAATCACTAGTAGTTTGGATACGGGAAGGATGATTTGTTAGGGGCTTTGTTTTGGTAAACAAATTGCTACAATCACCAGACCGATTCTTGTTTTGCTACGAACGATGCACTCGCGAAAAATTGAATACGTCCTCACATACGCGACATGTCAGGGAATAATGTCCACCGCACAATCAATTCGAGAAAACAAAGCCGCATCTACTGCTAGCTGGCGTCGTACGGCTGATCCCGGATACCACACTCACGCCCCGATCACTGTATTTTAACTACCGGCTGGCTTCCAGATATTTTATTTTTTGCCTTTCTCGTACACCAAGGTGTACCGAAAGGCTATATGTTCACTTCAAAAATGAAAATTTGATAGAGCCCCCGGATGGGTCAAGTGTTATATACCAATCGACTCAGCTCGACGAGTTGAGGTGATGTCTGTGTGTATGTATGTGTGTGTGTGTATGTATGTGTGTGTGTGTGTGTATGTGTACAAAAAGGTCACCTCATTTTTAGATAGTAAATATGAACCGATTTCAACGACCGATGGTTCATTCGACGGGGTACATTGTCCCATTGTTTCCTATAGAAAATGGTTCAGATCGGTCCAGTCGTTCCGGAGTTATGGCCATTTAGGTGTTCCGGGTCGGTACCCCAGGAAGGGGCCAGATATGAAAATGCAACAAACCCATGCATGCGACCCATCAAACCACGGCATTTTCGATTATCTGATGAACGGGAAGTAGGAAAATAGTCTCTGATTATATCTGAACCGGTAGTGTTCCGGAACCGGTTCCGGGTGTCCCGCCGGAAGTGGCCAAATAAGAAAGTGAACATAACCCATGCATGCGACACGTCAAATAGCGTCTTTTTTGATAATCAGTTGAATGGTAAGCAGGAAAATAGTTTCAGACCATGTTTGAACCGGTTGTGTTCCGGAACCGGTTCCGGATGTCCTGTCGGAAGTGGCCAATTAAAAAAAGTGAACCAAACCCAGGCATGCGACACATCAGAGAGCGGCTTTTTCTATAACCAGATGAATGGTAAGCAGGAAAATAGTTTCAAACCTCGTTTGAACCGGTAGTGTTCGGGAACCGGTTCCGGATGTCCTTCCGGAAGTGGCCGCAATTAAAAAGGTGAACCAAACCCAGGCATGTGACACATCAAAGAGCGGCTTTTACGATAACCAGATAAACAGTAAGCAGGAAATTAGTTTCAGACCATGTTTGAACCGGTTGTGTTCCGGAACCGGTTCCGGATGTCCTGCCGGAAGTGGCCAATTAAAAAAGTTTAACAAACCCAGGCATGCGACACATCAAAGAGCGGCTTTTACGATAACCAGATGAACGGTAAGCAGGAAAATAGTTTGAGACCATGTATGAACCGGTAGTGTTCTGGAGCCGGTTCCGGATGTCCTGCCGAAAGTGGCCAATTAAAAAAGTGTACCAAACCCAGGAATGCGACACATCAAAGAGCGGCATTTTCGATAACCAGATAAACAGTAAGCAGGAAATCAGTTTCAGACCATGTTTGAACCGGTTGTGTTCCGAAACCGGTTCCGGATGTCCTGTCGGAAGTGGCCAATTAAAAAAAGTGAACCAAACCCAGGCATGCGACACATCGAAGAGCGGCTTTTTCTATAACCAGATGAACGGTAAGCAGGAAAATAGTTTGAAACGGTAGTGTTCGGGAACCGGTTCCGGATGTCCTGCCAGAAGTGGCTAATTAAAAAGGTGAACCAAACCCAGGCATGCGACACATCAAAGAGCGGCTTTTACGATAACCAGATGAACGGTAAGCAGGAAAATAGTTTAAGACCATGTTTGAACCGGTAGTGTTCTGGAGCCGGTTCCGGATGTCCTGCCGAAAGTGGCCAATTAAAAAAAGTGTACCAAACCTAGGCATACGACACATCAAAGAGCGGCTTTTTCGATAATCAAATGAACGGTAAGCAGGAAAATAGTTTCAGACTTAGAGATGGTCGGGTTTCAGATTTTACAGACCCGAACCCGACCCGTACCCGAGCAATTTTTAATTTCAAAACCCGGACCCGACCCGAACCCGAGAATTTTTTGGTCTGTCGAACCCGTACCCGACCCGAACCCGAAAAATTTGCGTCGATGAAACTCGAACCCGAGCAAATATTTGTCAATAAACCCGACCGAAACCAGAGTTAAGAAATAATTGTTAAATGAATCGGATATATCAAATAAAGCATTTTTCCAAATACTGATTTTTCTACACTGGTACCAAACCCGACTTAAACCCGACGTTATTCAAACCCGACCCGATCCGAACCCGAAAATTTTGAAATTGTTTAAATCCGGACCCGACCCGAACCCGAGTTTTCTAAAATTTCCAAGCCCGAACCCGACCCTTACCCGTCGGGTTCGGTTTCGGGTCGGGTTTCGGGTTTGAAAACCCGAAACCCGACCATCTCTATTTCAGACTATATCTGAACCGGTTGTGTTCCGGAACCGGTTCCAGCTGTCCCGCTGGAATTGGTCAATTAAAAAAGTGAACCAAACCCACGCATGCGACACATCAAAGAGCCACTTTTTCGATAACTAGATGAACAGTAAGCAGGAAAATAGTTTCATACCGTATTTAAACCGGTTGTGTTCCGGATCCGGTTCCAGATGTCCCGTAGGAAATGATCAATTAAAAAACTAAACCAAACCCATGCATGCGAAACATCAAATCATCAAAAATGTTCGTTAACCAGATAAACGGACAGCAAGAAAATAGTCTCTGACCACAGTGTTGCAGAATCAGGATTGGATCCATTGCTGAAATTACGCAGGTGAACAAAATCGATGCAAGCGATTAATATGTGTAAAAGAACAAAATCTGGGTAAAAATTTAAGCGATCCTGTCAAATTACATCATTTTAGATTCCTGAGGCGTCATTATGCAGTAGGATGGATCAACGTTGCATGGAAAAATTTAAATTTTATAGCACCAATCCCCTTTTGCGTCTAAAATCACGGCGTGTGTATGGGAAAATTTTATAACAAAAAAAAATGGGCATCGTCAAATGTTTCGCTATTCAAAAATAGAGGCTTTCAGCTTTCATTTGCAGGGTCCCTCAAAAAAATCCACCGAGGGATCCCGAACAACTTTTTCAGAATACTGTTTTTCCCCATACAAAATGAACGGGTCCAAATTAATCCCTATTTCTACTTAACAAACATACCCAATTTTTGTATGAAAAAGTTCCCCCGATGGAATATTTCGATGTTGGGCTTGAATGAAAGCTGGTAGCGTCAACTTTCACGTAGCGTAAAAATTAGCGATGCCCATTTTTTTTTTGTAAAAAAATTGTTCTACTAGACACACCGTGAAATTACTGCAAACAATTTTGATGCAACTGGTTGAGCTCTCGCGCTCTGTAACACGGTTGAAATTTGATTGGGCTTTAATATGGGAAATTTCGCTTGCTTGCACTTCTTTTTTGTCAAATTTTACATTAATCTTATAACTAATGATAATAAAATATAGGCTAAAGTGCGCAGAAAAAAATTGCCGAAATGTCATGATAATGATCGGCATTCAGTGCTAGTGAAGGTGGTCAAACGAGTTTCTCTTAAGTCCAGAGGGGTCCCCCTTGGAAATTTTGGTCGGAATTCAACATTTTGAAGAAGGGCACAAATAAATAAACCGGTATTTTTTCAATTCAATTCAAGAAATTATTTTATCAAAACCGATGAGTTGCTAATTTTTGTGAGAATTTTTTCATAAAATACAATTATTATTTATCAACTTCACCCCCCATTGACGAGCCAACGAGCACTGTGACAAAAGAAGAAAATGAGATTGAACGGAATAATCAAGAATATTCTCAGGATTCAGGAACACTTCGGCTTATGGCCGGAAAAAAATGTTGAGTACATATTCGACGAGAAAGGCGCTATCACCACTAGGTGGATTAATCTGGGTTTTTTATTTCAAAAATAGTTTGCGTAAAACGAGGTTTGCGAAAATAAAAAACGAAAGAAACACACATCATCACCCGCGAAATTACGAAACTGTACTCGAAGAAACAGAACACGCGAAATTATGAAACTCGGCTCGAAGAAATCGACGCGGACACCGTGGTCTACCTGTCACTGAATCGTACGGTAATCTTAATCTTTCTAAAAAAGAGATGCCTTGCCGTTTTGATCGCTGCTTGGAAATCTGAAATAGAAAATAGTATAAAATGGTGATACGTTCACAACAGTTTTATTTTTTGTAAATTGTGTTATTTACACATAGGACAAATTTACCTGCATTCCTCTGAAACAAACGGTATATTAGCAGTGAAAAACAAATTACAAAAATATAATAAAAAACAATTAATAAACAAAAAAAAAAAACAGTAAAACAAGTAAACCAAATCTTGATCCTGCATTTAAATTAACCAGACTGGAAAATAGCAAGATTAAAATTTGGTATAATATGGTAGATCTTACGCCGTAACGCACCATTCCAAGGTGATCTACCCACGTTACGGGTTAGTTGATCAGTATGACATAAATTTACATAAAAATAAAGACGTGTTTCAAAATTCTGCCACTAGGCGGCGTTTACCTTTTTTTCGTATTTTTTCGACATTTTTTGGGGTTTTTCGACTCAGCAAAACCAAAGTTCTAAATGGAAGATCTTATCAAGCCCTAATACTTTGCCGAAGAAAGTATTGCGCTAACTCTTAACACACCCGAGATAATAGGCCACACCCCCAGAAAGCCGATATCCCATAAGCTCTTAGTCTCCTATAACGCTCACTTTTGTCCAGTAGGAGTTCGTTTAATAGGAGTCCGTTTAACCTTCACGTACCCGACCCCGAACATCTCATTTTGAAAATGCTGGCATTTCCTCAATTTTTATCCAATTTTTTTGAAGTCACCCTCAATCGATCATTAATTGGTGCAAGTTTATTACACCCAAGTGGCCATGCAATATCCGGAACCATTCCGGAGATATTCCAGATTGTACTGGGGTCAGGGAGGGTGCTGAAATGGCTAAAAATGATTATTCCGTGTGTTATTGTGTTTGAACCATTGATTCTCAGTTGAATTTTCATTGCGAACAATAAAACACAACTGCAAAAATCAGATTTGAATAAGATGACCCATCCGGATAACCGTGACAGGTTCCGCGGGGGCCTTATTGGGGACACTTCTAGTTTTCATCCAACACATGCCGTGCGACATATCAAACTTCACGATTTCGCATTGGTCATGAAGTTCACAAGCATGCTACGGTTTTACTCGAATCAAGCGTCGCTATTGAGCGCGAAGTGAGCAACTGCAGGTCACATAGGCAAAGCAAATTTTCACAATTCTGAAACCATGGGCAACCGTCATGATCTGTTTTGCTATTTGACCTTCCATCAGTCTGACCATCGGCTATTCGACCGTCATTGAATAAGACAAAGACTGAAGGAGCAGTACCTAGCACCTTTTCGGGTTACTAATGTGCAATGAACTTTTTGAAAGGTTTGTTCTTCAATTTTTTCATCTTGCAAGCCTACAAAGTAACACAATTCACCTTGCTCCTCAGATGGAAGACGGCTTGGGAAAAGTTCTCGTCCGCTCCCGGTTTCAAAAGATGCGGTAGGCGTTTCATTGGCAAGATTATACAGCACAGAAAGAGCCTGTTTGTATGCAGACCCAGACGGTACCATAACTAGGATATCATAACAGACGCTCGCAGATGTCCTGAATGGCTTCCTCCGCGTAGATGTCCTAAATCATTTAGACTGAATGACTTCCCCGAATAGGTTGTGATGAATTCCTCCGGTACTGTCCGCCCTCTGGAGTTTCAACAATGACTGAGTAACCTTGCTTATTCATCACTTGGATATGTGTTTCTCCAAATAATTCATTAAACTTCGCTTGACTTTTTAAACGAATTCAATTGTGAACTAATAAAACAAACGTTTCATCGATCCCGTTTTCTGAAACCAATTTTCGTAATTGTTTCTACTAATAATAATACTTGAATTGAATCCAGGATAACAAGCGCTACTCTTTCAGTTCCAAACGAACTCCTGCTTTTACTATGAAGAACTAAGCCCAAGCTATGCCCCTTATTCTAGGCCGAGCACCGGCCGGACCCCAGTAATCTTTTTTTACAATATTGGATATGGAAAAGCTCAGATAAAATTATAACTCCAGGGGGACTATTAAACAAAAACACCAGCCATGGCGAAAACTGATGCTTAAGTCTAGCTATTAGGGACTGCACCTATTTGGAGAAAATGCCAATGCAGAAGGTGTTTCATGTCGAACAAAGATCTGTGTTATACTTAGGCGGGCTATAAACCACTTGTCGCGCACCTAATGAAAATATAGCCCTTTTCCCATAACCCAACGAACAAACCTCATCTGTTCTGGATTGTAAGCATACTGCTGTGACGACCCTCACGACCATCGGTTCATTGTTTAGTGAAGGTCATTTTTCGGAAAACTTCAATCGTATTCTCTATGGTAACAGAACGTTCCAATGCACGGTCACTACACAACAAGTTCTCGAGCAACGTACTTGATGATTTCATGAGCCTATTGCGATTGCACGATGTTGAAGACGGAAATATGTCATCCGTTAATCGAATATGACCACTAACGGTGATCAATCCCAAGCCTGAGTAAGAGACTGTATGAATTCGAGATTTGTACACCAAAACCTCTATTTACGCATATTATTTTTATGCACTTTTAATATATGCACCTTTTTTATGCCCTAGATGAAAAGAGGGAAAGCTACTCAGAACCATTATCGTGCATATAGGATACAAATCGGCACCTACATTTCAAAAGGGCGTAACTGCATTTCAAAACAGTGCCTTTTTTTGAAGCTGTGGATCGTATTTCATATTTCCCATAAAATCCATCCCCACTATCAGAAAGAGGGGGATTTTAGCTTTCTTTTAGTGCTTATAGATTGTCCAAAAGATTGAACATACGATCCACAGCTTTGAGAGAAGGCACTTTTTCAAAAAGCAGTTACGCCCTTTTGAAATGTTGGTGCCGAAATACACAAATTTTGTCACGCAAAAATCGACCTTTTTCAACCCCCCTCCCTACTTTACACTTTTTGTATGGGACCTAATTATTTTTTGTAAAGGTCATCACGTTCTGCAAACCCGACCCTCCTCCCTTCCAAAAGCGTGACGTAATCTGTGTACGGCCTCTAAGAATATTCAATAATGACGGGAACATTTGCAACGGCGGCCAAGAGGTGTTTATAGGGAAGAGTAAAGGAAGGTTACGTCAAACGGGGTTACTTGCAACAGCGGTGTAACTTGCAACACGATGACATACACTAAATGTGAAGTATTTTCTAATAATAATGAAAACTAGTATGCCCTTCTATTTCGGTTATAGAGATTATGTATACCAAAGATCGATTCAGTGGAAAAATTAGTTTTGTTTCTTTGTTTATTGTTCAGCTACACTGTTAAAACGGTTTGCTCATTTTATGCCATAAAAACAAGTCTCCCCTATGGTAAGTGCGATAAGTCTTATGACCTTTGTTGCAGTTAGGGTACCTAATAGTAAGCTTAGCTAAACGATACAAGTTTAATAAAGTTATCGACTTAGTAATGTAAAAAATCATTATTATGTTCGTCAACCACTATGGGGTAACTTGCAACAGTTAAATTTGACAAAACCTTCTATTATTTATCTTCATTTCAAGATATATTTGATAGAAATAATTGGAACAGATCATTTCTTGATTACGTAACGAGTTCATTTTCAAACGACAACTCATTTTTTACAGTTTTTTGAACGTGATTTTCAAACATTGTTAGGAAATACCATATTATGGAGTTTTATTTATGTTACATCTTGTTGAAAGTTTAATTTAGTTTATGGGCGCTTTAAAACAATCACCAACATCAATTCTGAACCTAGATGGGCTAAATTATTTCAGCTGAGTATCCAAATTAACGACTTTTATATTTACAAAATTCAATAGATGTGTCTCAATCATGTTATTTTAGCTGAAATTGTCAAACACCACTTCAAACTGAAAACTACTTAAAGATGACTCACTCTACCTTTTCAAGAAATGACAATTATCATTGTTGACATTTTGTTGCGAGTACTATGTCACGATATGGATTTTATATATGAGGGACACGAGACCTGTTGTTAAACGATATACTCTCACTTGCAATAACTATTAACCCTTTCATGAAAAAAAAAATTATGTCAATTGGTTAGTGTACATCTTAACAATGTATTGTTCATGCATTACATAAAAAAATTACAATACGACTAAGCACTAGAATGTTCGTGCTGTTTAATGATAGCTAACTTAACTTCATGTCCTGTGTTGCAAGTTACCCCACAGATGGGGAAACTTGCAACAAGCATGTATTTGGCACCTCCAGATTAGGTGACAACATATTTTGATAAATCAATTGCTGCATAGTATTCTACTCTGGGTAATTAGCGTACACGATGCTTTACAGGATGGTTCAAAAGTTTAGATTTTCAATGATATTGCTTCAAAGTCGAAAAGTGTTGCAAGTTACCCCATTTGACGGTACATGTTTTTCCCAAATGGAGGAGAACGTGCCTCTGGAGCCGACCTACTGATACCTGAAGGTTACAGGTTGTGTGGTATGTGTCTGACAATGAGTATTTCTCAGTATGTTTAGAGTCTTGTCCCTCAACATGTCAATAGACAATGGATAACGCACGCACATTTCCCACCTGGGGTAACGCTTGTCCTATTGCTTGACAGCTGCTGGCGAGATCATAGCAGGCCACGACTCTTCCTCTTCCTTCGGTCAGCATTCGACCACGCCGGACGCACTGCAGTGTGTTGGGCCGCTGC
The DNA here is from genome assembly GCF_035046485.1 of Aedes albopictus. Classification (NCBI taxonomy): domain Eukaryota; kingdom Metazoa; phylum Arthropoda; class Insecta; order Diptera; family Culicidae; genus Aedes; species Aedes albopictus. Next base: position 26,295,552 of record NC_085137.1, read on the forward strand.
GCTGGGCGATTCTCGCCGAGAACCATCAGCCAAATTCCCACATTGGCGTTCCTGCCAGGCTTTATTGCGATTTTGGCAATAAATTTCAAACAGGTGAGAATCGCTCAGCCAGGTAAGTGAAAATCTTGGAGAGTGCAGTATTGTGTGCAAAGTGAAAAGTGCGAAAGTTATGAGTTTTTTTTTCTCGTTCATTGGTTTGGTAAGAATATGTAAAATACGTATCCCGACGACCGTCTGGATGGCCTGGTTTTACCTAAATGCAAAAAAAAAACAGGAGACGTGTCTCGAAGACCGTCGTATTGGTGAAGTTCGATTCTTTTAATCGAAAGACGCGCCTCGAAGGCCGTCGAGAATGGAAAAAAGAGACGCGCCTCGAAGGCCGTCGAGAAGGAAAAGAGGGACGCGCCTCGAAGGCCGTCGAGAATGGAAAAAAGGGCGCGCCTCGAAGGCCGTCGAGAAGCAAAAGAGGGACGCGCCTCGAAGGCCGTCGAGAAGGAAAAGAGGGACGCGCCTCGAAGGCCGTCGAGAAGGAAAAGAGGGACGCGCCTCGAAGGCCGTCGAGAAGAAAAAGAGGGACGCGCCTCGAAGGCCGTCGAGAATGGAAAAAAGGGCGCGCCTCGAAGGCCGTCGAGAAGCAAAAGAGGGACGCGCCTCGAAGGCCGTCGAGAAGGAAAAGAGGGACGCGCCTCGAAGGCCGTCGAGAGTGGAAAAAGGGACGCGCCTCGAAGGCCGTCGAGAAGGAAAAGAGGGACGCGCCTCGAAGGCCGTCAAGAATGAAAAGAAGGGACGTGCCGCGAAGACCATCGTATTGCAATGTGTATAATTTGCGGAGCAAAAAGATGCACCTTAAAGGCCATCGCATTTGAATGTGAGGATATTTGAGGAATCGAAAGATGTGTCTTGAAGACCGTTGAATTGTTCTTCGACATCAAAAAGGAGGACTCATCCCGAGGATCGGACGGGTGGTCTGATTTTTCTAAACGCGTGAAAATTAAACTTTTCCTGGGTTCGGTCGGGCTGCGAAACACGAGCCTTTCGGTAAGAGTATTAGAGTGAGAATGAGGGACGCGTCTCGGAGAAAATCGTATTTTGAAGAACCGGAAGTCACGCCTTGAAGATCGTTATGTGTTTTTATCGTACTCCGAAGGCCGTTTTTTGTGTTGACTTTATTTTGGAACAATAATAATAAGGAAGACCTTCAAATTAATTGGTGTTCAGGTAAAATATGAATAATTGGTAGACATTCCTTAAAATTTAGCCCACTATAAGGATGTCAGTGCTCAATTTGCAAGACCGAGTGGTCAAGCTGAAAGCGGTGTACGAGAGAAAAAAGAACCAAAATAATGGTTTTCCAAATTGAATTTGGACTGAACGGAACGTTCAGCATTTAGTAAGATACGAATAATCGATTCTATTCCATATAACGGCCTAGTGGCTTAGTCATGTTCGTTAACTATAACAGTGTGCAATTGCCTTTTTTTCATTTTTCAACTAAGCACAAAGTTGGATGATTTATAGCCCTGCTTGATTCATATTTGGTTGGTTGCGTATTTGAGAGCTGTGCTACCCGTTACTTGTGTAAGTGGATTATTATCATGGAAATAGAGCATTTCATTGGCAATGAATGTGATGTAAGTTAATATTGGCAGATTTATTACTGTGATAGTGTGGAATTTAAAAATGTCCTGTACCACGTATGCCTTTGCTGAAAGAATACGTCATGTAAATCAGCGAAGTAGTGAAAATTTTCCATGAGAAAGCAATAATATTCTGTACTTGTTAAATCCCTCGGTAAGAGCATTTTTTTTCTTGTTTTTGTTGAGGGAAGTAGTAAACTAGTAAACCTAGAGTGCCGTACCATTTTTTTTTGCGAATTTCACGATTTTGTGGACGCAGGAGCTGATTTTGTGAAAATGCAAGGGTTACACATTTTTGGTGTTCTCTGGAAATTATGCACTTTAGTGCTGATGGGTTTAAGGCGGGGGGGGGGGGTGGTTTTGGGGATTTCGGTTTGAGGAAATTTTGGAGGCATTTCAAGATGTTTCAGAGCAGGTGTTACGGAAACGTTACGGAGGAGTTTTAAGGACTTCGGACTGTCTCAGGTGCGTTAGGATTTCAGGGGGAACGTAGAAGACAATTCAGGAAGTTTCAGACCTGTTTTGGCGGGATTCAGAGGCGTTAAGAAGTGTTTTCGGGATTGCGGAGCCTCTCAGGTGCGTTACATGGGGTCCGAAGGGGTTTAAGGGGGATTTTGGAGACATTTTAAGAAGCTTCAGAAAACTGTCGGTGGGTTTCAAAGGCGTTACGGAAGAGTTTTCGGAGGGTTTGGAGCCTCTTAGGTACGTTACATGGGGTCCGAAAGGATTTTAAAGAATTTAGAGGCATTTCAGGAAGTTTGAGAGCATTTTCTGTGAGAGTTAGAGGCGTTACGGCAGCGTTAAAGAGGAGTTTTTGGAGGATTCGGAGCCTCTCAGGTGCGTTACATGGGGTCTGAGGGGGATTTTGGAGACAATTCAGGAAGTTTCAGAGCAATTTCGGCTAGATTCAGAGGCGTTACGGATGGGGTTTCGGGGGATTCGGACCGACTCCGGTGCGTTACATGGGATCCTAGGTGGTTTCAGGGGGATCGTGTAGGCATTTCAGGAAGTTTCAGAGGATTTTAAGATACTCAAACACAATATCTTTTGAAACGCTCATCAAATTCCCTTTGCTTTAAAAGTGTTCTTGAAATCTCCTGATATGATCCTGACCTAAAATGCATTGAAACGTCCCAGAAACCGCCGTAATCCCATTGAAACGCCTTTAAAATGCCACTGAAACGCCTTTGGACGCCTTTAATAGGGTTCATAAGCCCTCTGAAACGCACCTTAAAACCCCTTTGGAACACCCCTGAAATGCTATCCACAGGCCCCTAAAACCTCTAGGAACGCCCTTAAATTGTTTCTGAAACACCCTGAAACTCTCTTATGACTCTGGAATGACACTGAAATACATTGAAACGCCTCTCAAACCATTTGCAACCCCCTCCAAAGGCTCCTGAGATCCCTTGAATTGCCCTTGAAGCCTACTTGAACTTCCCTAAAACCCACTTTATACTATTTAAATGCCCCTGAATTCCTCTGATCCCATGAAAACGCCAACTAATCTTGACAGATACGAGATACCCCTTGAAAGACTGAGCGGAAATGTATTAAGAACAAGTAGATTTTGTGTTGGATGTTCAGGTTTTTCCCTAGTTGACCCACCTGGCATACGAGTAGGGCACTAGTAGGTGGAACCACCCTGGCTACCACCAGCTACCAGCCTCTGAAACCAGTCACCGGAAGGGCTTCAAGCGCTCCAATCAGGCGTCAACTAGGAGGGCCAAATAGGGGCCATTACAACTAACCAGAATGAAAAGGCAATGACCGATGGCTCAGATCAAGAACCTTGAAGACCAATGCTAAGACTACACTCGCTCACTTGCCTAAAAACAGTTCAAAACACTAGTTCGAAGAGAAGTTGAAAATTGTGAGCAAATTCAGGAAGACGAAAGCTATAGTGGAAAGTGGGAAAAGAGGAGAGGGAGAAGTGAGTAGAAAGTGGACGTCAGGACCACTATTTTTCTATTACCATGGTTTGACCATCCCACTCACTCCAGGACCCCGCCATATTTGGTACAGAAACCACCAGATTTCTATTACCATCACTACACTGTCCTAGTTCCCCATTCCGGGCGAATTCCGGCATCGTTGTTGGCCAAAAACCGATCCACCAATATCGGTAGCCTGGGACGCATAGGAAGCTGCAGCGAGAACCCCTAGAGCCCTCGCGGAAGCAGAAAGTGGCCAGACGTGGCCGAAACAGTGAAGAACGAGAGGAGGACTTCGGCGGCCATTATTTGGTCGCGAGGAAGGCGTAGCCAGGTGGTTGGTGAGAGGCAGAGGGGCCCGAAGAGGAGAAGAAACAAGGTCAGATTAGCGATCATGAAAGTGGAAGGAAGCTAAGATAAGGAGTAAGTCAGACTAGGGAGATTAGCCAGAATAAAAGTTGAATAGTTAGAATAAAGTGGGAGTTTTTGAAAAGTGAAGTGCTTGTGGTTTTCCTAGGTCTACATAGTGCGGCATATCCCTGTTCCGCGGTAAATTAACTGAGGCAGTAGAGACGCTACGGATTGGCTGACCCAATACTTACAAGTGGGAGCGTTTTGAAAAAGTTTTGATGGGTTGGGAGAGGTTTCAAGGCCTTTCAAAACTTTTAGTGGCTTTCAGGAAACTTCAGGGCTTCCACGGCGTTTTAAGGGGCTTCAGGTAAGTTTCATGAGTATACATTAAGGTTTAAGGTTTTTCAAGGCTCTTCATTAAGTTTCAAGTGGTTTCAAAGGCATTCCCAGAGGTTCGAACGGTTTCAGGGGTTTGCAGGAAGCTTTAAGAGACTTGAAAGGGATTCCAGATACATTTCAACACGTTTAAGGGGGTGTTGGGGGATTTCAGAAAGGCAACCTGTGTAAAATTGGATTCAGAGGGTTTTCAAGGAGCTTTAAGACGTTTTAGTGAGTTTCAGCGCCCATATAGCCGAGGCGGTAAACGCACGGGTATTCAGCATGACCATGCTGAGGGTGACGGGTTCGATTCCCGGTCGGTCCAGGATCTTTTCGTAAAGGAAATTTCCTTGACTTCCTTGGGCATAGAGTATCTTCGTGCCTGCCACACGATATACACATGCAAAATGGTCATTGGCAGAGGAAGCTCTCAGTTAAAAACTGTGGAAGTGCTCATTGAACACTAAGCTGAGAAGCAGGCTTTGTCCCAGTGAGTACGTTACGTCAAGAAGAGGAAAGAGAGGAGAGGAGGAGTGAGTTTCAGAAGGTATCAAGGCGATTCGAGGAGTTTTAGGGGGGTTCCCGGGAGTTTTAAGAGCGTAACAGAGAGATTGAAGGAGCTTCCTGGATATTAACATGTTCAAAAAAAATCTTGCTTTTTGTATTCAGCATTAGCATGGTGCTGGCATTGGTGCTACAACGTGCGATTGACGGAAGGTTAAAGATGTTTCATGAGACTTTCAGGATGCTTCAGGTCCTTCAAGAGAGCTTTCACGCGGTTCAACGATGATTTATGTGGATTCTCGAACCTCCAAGGGGTTTACATGGGGTTCCCAGCAATTTTTGATAAGTTTCTGAGAAAATATTCAAGTTTACTCAATGGGGGTTTACGAAAGTGTTCCAATGGGTTTCAAGGTGTTTCCAGTGGTTACAAGTGACATTTGGGCAAGAGGAGGCAAAAGAAATCTCAGAAGGGTCAAAGAGATGAGAGGGGCCAGAATAGCTAGAGGGGTAGGTTGAGAATAAGGCTGGTAAGGGGTTTCAAAGCAACTGAGAAGTTTAGGGGTTATAAAAAGAGGCTAAAAATAGCTTTAAGGAGGTTCATCGGGTTTTCCGTTAAGGTAGCAGAAGGTTGCAAGGCATTCTGGGCAGTAAAGGTTGGTTAAGAGATTTTACATAAATGTTGGGTTTGGGGTAGCAGGGATAGGAGTCCAGGGGCTTTTGGAGCCCTCCTTTCTGCGAGTCAGTTGGGAGCCTAGGATTATTTTCTAAGCGAACGATATCCACACAACAGTGTGAACTTACCACCTTTGGCACCGGGAGGTGACCGAGCACCGGGGCATACGGATTGCTCAAGCGGAGTATACGTAGGCGAGATCGCCACTATGAGGGGCTAGTGTACCCACCAACAGGAGGAGCGCAGATGACTGGCGTGGACCTCACGCGAGCCCTATACCGCAGAAGGAGCGGTCTATCACAGATGTTGGGAGTTGCCGAACAGCTGGACGAGCGGGTGGACTACCATCAGCAAGGGTCCACTGAACCTCCGCGAATCGCTGGCTCTGGCTAAGAGGGAGTATGATTTCCTGGTCAAATAGCGTAGTTCAGCTGATGCGAGCATGGAGGAGCGGCCCGCCTAAACAGACCGTTTTCTGTTTGCTGACAACGCAACTCGCAGTGAAATGGTGAGCCGGCCAACAACAAGTTGAGTTGGCTTCCCCTCTCTATACAAAGTCATCCCTAACGGACGTACCGCGGAGGCAAGGAAGAGAGAGAATAATGTTTAAGTGGGTCGGTCCCCATACACTCCGAGGACCTACCTCTTGGTGCTCAAACAGTAGAGTACAGCTTCCGTGGGACACGGTAGCGGTGAGAGGCAAAACATGGATCAAAAGGATGTTGTTGAGCTGCGTGATGAGCTTTCTCGACCTGTTACGACTTTTGTTGATCTTCTCGTTTCACTGCATTTTCCGTGGTAGCCGGTACATCTGCAGCATTGGTAGCAGACGGCGTATCATTGGGCGATTGCAATTGAAATAATTTTAAGGAATACAAAATGCCTTCATCCTGCCGAACACACCAATTTTTAATGGGACTTAGTAAAATGTAACAGAACAGCGAACCATTATGTTCTCTTGTCATGGTGACTGGATCTGCAAGTTGGAGAGAGGCTGGCCAACTCCGGGATTAATTAAGGGCAAGTGAGTCAAACTGCGTTCAAGCAAACTGATGAGCATTATGTTGACCAAAAACTTTTCTTATGACAGCAGCTAGTCATAAATCGTAAGAGATTAATTTCTTGAAAATTAAGGTTCATTGACCAATAATGTCTTCTTTGTTACGACAGTCTTGTTTCCTTGCTCTTTGTTCTGAGAAGGAGCTCCCATTCCACCATAACCTACAAAGCGAACCGTTTACGTGCCTCTACGGAAAGGCAGACAGTCATCCCGTTGAAAATGATTCACTGCATCCCTTGGCAGCCCTGTCTCCACGCTGGGGGATTAAACATGGTCCGTTGCCACCCATTCACAACAGCTGCTCCGATTCCGGACAGGAGTGGGACATCGCACATTGGTCACGATTTGTCATACGGATCACCCAAGCAACCGACCAGGACACACCGCCGCGTCGTAATCTAGCACAGCGAGAATTATGTTGAGCAAAGATCAATTTACTGCTTCACTAGGTTTGCCAGCAACTCTAACAAGGTCCTACAAGCACCACCCACCGCTGCTGTCATCGCTGCTAAGGAGGGATTCCGGTCGCTCCTTGTGTGCGGAGCCACTCGGTCGTACATCCTCTCGGAAGGGGTCAATAAATTTATGTTTGACATAAAATATCAAATTCCAATTTAGATTTACACCAGTTTGTCTTGCCATTTGGTCGGAGAGTGGTGAAATCTGGTGGGAATCGAGGGGGAAAGCAGAACCGTCACCAACTGACTGACTGCAAGGATAACGGAGTAAATGTGTGGGATTTAGCTTCAGATGGTGGACAGCTGTGAGAGTTTTTACGATTCGTCGAGCGCTTTTTAGGTTATACCGAAGGGAATAGCTGGTTTCTATGAAGTTATGAACTTGAAGATAAGCACCATTGTTTCGTTTTAGGTGGAAAGCTGGTTTGTCGTCTGGGAAATTGAGCAATGCATTGTCGACATCTGAGATGGCTTCCCCGTGGTTAAGTAGTTTGCTCTTCGATTAATAAGCGAATGGTCATGGGCTCGACTCACGACTCGACGACTTTGAAGCAGACTTTTATGCGATTCAGAAAAAAATACTTTATATTTACGTGAATTAATGGATTCTGCATAAGTAATTAAAATAAAAATGGATCAAGAAATTATGACTTCTACTTTTTATAACAGAGCTCTGAGAGGAATTGAAACTTGAATGGAGTTCTTGAGAAGTGACAAGCCAGATTCGGCCTTTGGAAACTCCCTTGAACACCCTAGTGTTTTTTCTTTCTGGTTTGGAACTTCCACAGTTCTTAATTGAAGGACTTTCTTTGCCTGCCATTGCATGAATTTGTATTTTGTGAGGCGAGAACAATGATACACTACGCCCAGGAAGTCGATAAAATTTACCTCGACTGGAACAGGAGTTGAATCCGCTGTCTCCGGATTGGCGATCTAAAGCTACTAGGCTAACTAGAGACCCCATGGGGCAATCGAAATCTCTTGAAAACTTCTGAAAATCACTTTAATGCCTTTGAACCTTAGCGTCACCCCCATAAAGCTTATAAAGCCTATGAAGGTTCCTGAAAACCCCTGACACTTCTAATTGCCTTAAAATGCCACTCCAGATACCCCCCCCCCCCACCGAGATTCTCAGAAGCTACACTCTAGCCATGGCAATCTCCCAAAATGCCTCGAAACGCCCAGAGACTTCTCGTAAAACTACAGAAAGCCGTTTGAATCCCCCCATTTATACTCTTGGAAACTTCTCTGAACCACTAGGAATCGCCTTGAAACCTCCTGAAGCCCGATGAAATCCAATTGTAACCCCCCAGAAGCTCTCTTGAAAGTCTTTGAGTTCTTCTAAAACCCCTTAAAACCCGCTGAAGACGTGAAAAACCTCCGTAGCATCTTTGAACTCCTCTGAAGTTTTCCCGGAAGCCACTGAAATAATTCAAAACCCTCGGAAACGCTTTTGAAACCTCTTCCCGGGTAGAGGAAAAGAGCTCAATAATAGCATATTTTGATATTGAGATCAAAATGTGATATTGGTTTGATTGATATAAGGGATAAAAGATCTGAAAATAATATCTAAAATTTACTCCTGGAACATCATCATTAGATCAAAATTAGATTTTGTGAGATCTAACCAATAGCAGCAAGCTATTCGTTTGATCTTGGAATATCAAATTTAGATATTGTTCAGATGTTCCAGGAACATTTTTCAGATATTATTTTCAGATCTTTTATCTCTTATATCAATCAAATCAATATCACGTTTTGATCGTCAGTATTTCACCTCTACCCGGGTTCAGAACCCACTGAAATTCCTTGAAATACCATGAACCCCCGGCAGCCCCTTGAGTCGCTGGAAGCACCACAAGTGCTTTGAATTTCTTTGAAAACACTCTCAACCCTCTCATGATATCCTGAAGCTTATACCGGGAGCCTTATGAAACACCTTGGAACTCATCAGAATGTTCAATGTTCAGCTTTTCTGAGCCCACATGAAACGCTTAAAAACCTATATAATAAACGCCCCTGAGAATCTCAAAAAAATCTCGTAAACCCCCGGAATTCTCGGTAACCCGCTTCCTCTGGAAAAGTTTTCATGGGTTTCCTCAAAAAAGTCTCCATAGATTCTTTTAGAAATCCATGAGATACTTCTTGAAGGGAATCACCCACGGATTCCTTCAGAAATATTTTGACGATTTTTTTAGAAAATTTAAAGTTCAGGATCCCGCCTGAATGTTGAGTCCTTCAAAAGCTCCACCAAGAAATATTTTGGAAATTCATCCAGGTACTCGTTTAGAGAATCCTTCGGAAATTTCTCCACTATAATTTTCTATTGGAATACCTTCAGAAATGTTTTTTTTTTCTTAAATTCATTGAATGGTTCCTTCGGCAAGTTTTTCAGTAATTCATTAAGAAATTTTTACAAGTACTTCTTCAGGAAGTCCCCCGTAGAAGTGTTCTGGAGTAACTTAAGTGATTTTATTCAAATTCTTCAGAGATTCCTGTAGGAGTTCCAAAATTTCTTCTGCATATCCTCCAGATTTCCACATTTCCGCAAAAAAAAATCTGGCATTCCATCTAAGAATGTTTCCACTAGATATTAAGGTAACTTGTTCAGAAGTATTTCAAAGCAATTTCAAAAGGAATAATTTTAGAAATAGTTCTTTTTCAAAGGGTTATTACAGCATTTACTTTTTACAGTTGCACTAACGTAAGAACTACACGACACACATAACACGCGACGCGAAACAAGACATAACACTTATCGAGAAATTCATACACGTCCAAAGTGAAGAGAGAGTTACTCTATCATCAAGTCTGCTAGGTCGAAGAGGCACGATGGAGGGTCGTCCTCAATCATCAATGGCTTTTTCGTACTTCTAATGAACATGGATGTGGAATTCAAATGACCATGCATTCAAATGTGAAGCTTTATTGACACATTTGAGCAGTTCGCTTCTTCCCAGTTGATGTTGTGGTTCGTGTTTTCGGTGTAAACTGCCACGCTGGATTCATTTGGTTTGTTTGTGTCAACGGCATTCTTGTGTTCTCGAGTTCTGGTTTTGAATTTACGCCGTGTCTAACCTATGTAGACGGCAGGGCAGTCTTTGTATGGAATTTGGTTATTACAGAAGCTTATCTTGGCGTTTCTCCATGTATTTCTAGTGAATTTCCCTCAAAAGTATTTCCACATATTGCTCCAGAATTAGTTTCCGAAAATTCTCTAAGAATTTAGTTAAAAGATTTCTGCAGGATTTTTTCTCAGAATTTCCCAATTAACTTTTCAAGGAATTCCACCAAGAGTTCATCAAAGAGTTCTTCAAAAATTTCTACTAGGATTCACGAATTTACTTGGGATTTCTTCAGATATTCCACTAGAGAATAATTGAAGAGTACTTCCTAAGATTTGAACAGGGGTTCTACTGGAGTTTTTTTTTTTTCAGAGGTTCCTTAAGAAATTCCTTTTTGCATTCCTTCTGAAGTTCTTTTAGGGATACCATAGCAATATCTCAAGTGACTTCTTCTGAATTTATTATTTTTTTTCCAGGAATCTCAGCTCATGATTACTGCTCAAGTTCTTCCATTGAGTTTTTAAGAAATTCCTCTAAAAATTTCTTAAAAATTCGACAGAGATGTCTTCGTGAATGCTTTCAAGTGTTCCTCCATAAATTCCATTAGAAATTATTTCATTATATTTCTCCAAGGAGTTTTTAAGATTTTTTTTTCAGAAGTTGGCCAAACGTAGAATCCCTGAAGGAATTTATATAAAAATATCTCTAGAAGATCTCTAGAAGAGGAGTTCTTTGATACTCCTGGTGATACCTTGGGAGATTCCTAGAAAAAAATCGATAAAATTTTCTGGAGGGATTACAGGACAAAAATTCCTGGGGCGAGCTCAACTGAGTTTGAATATCTTGGTAGCCAAATGACTGCCGATGGTGGCACCAAGATCGACATAGGTGCACGGAACAAGAAGGCAAGAGCTGCTTTTGTGAACGTATGGAACAACAACCAGATTTGTCGAAGCACCAAAATCCGAATTTTCAATTCAAATGTGAACTCTGTGCTGCTATACGCCAGTGAAACTTGGTGTGTATCATCGGAGAACACTCAAAGGCTGTAGGTCTTCATCCATAGATAGCTGCGGTATATAATTCGTGCATGGTGGCCTCACAATTGGATCTTTAACGTGGAGCTCCATCGTCGATGTCATCAATGTTGGAGTAGTAGTATTAGTCCTCGACAGTTGTGAGAATGTAGATGTGAATGTAAATTAGTTCATGTACAAGTATTCGACGAGGCTTTAAGCCGATATGCAATGTTTTGACCATGAATGTTTATATTGTTACTAGCTGTCCCGGCAAACTTTGTCTTGCCGTCTTGTGGTGGTTTGACAACTGTTGAGCTCAATATAGCACCGCACTCTAGATTGATTTCATTTCGATCGTGTTGATTTCCTTCCCAGGTCATGAAAAATCAGTACTTTATCATTTTTCTTACTTTTCTAGTAGATTTTCGTAACTTTTTATTACATATAAACACAGCCACCACGAATACGAATCGAACCGTGCAAGAGTCATGCTGATCAGTTCAGCCGTTCATGACTTTTGTTGCCTCAAAGGGACTTCAAACTCATTTTTATATATATAGATTGCAGTCCGTACTACACAGATCGAAAGATGAGTGTAAAATTCTGTGACATATGATGCACATAATTGGAGCGTGGGATATCATAGAAGTTTACATGACATATCATGTAAAAGTCAGAAAATTTCATGTAAACTTCCATTATATGTCATGTAATTCAGCATGACTCTGAGTGTTTACATGACATATAACACAAACTTACATGATATATGATGTAAACCACCATAACAATAAGTTTACATGACTAAAATGAAGTTTACATGACGTGTAAATCTCATTATTTTTATCTGTATAGCTCGTTGAGCAATAAACACGATAGAAAATCGCAGGACTGTGGGTTTGATTTATAGCACCACACAACCCCGGGAAAGTACGTGTCGGGTCAATCGGTTCGTAGTGTAACCGTGTCTGTAGTTTCTGGGTTTCACACAATCAAAGGCCGATAGCGACAGAGATACGGGAGCGAAAGTGAAGGTGGGTCGGCCACACTCTTCGCAGGGGTGGGAACGAAATATGCAAACAAGCGTTAGATTGGAACTCAGCAGAACATCACAGCAGAGGCAGACCCAGAGGCTCATGGTGGCGCAGCCTCAACAAGGAAATAAAGGAAATCGACAAAAATTTACCCTATCCACAGGTCAAAGCGACGGCTGGCAACCGCCCACGATGGAGATCTTTCAATTTAGCCCTCTGCACCACCATGGGTACTCTGGACTGAAAACTGTAAGTAAGTTATGGGAAAAAACATACATAAATTGCTCCACCACGGAAACTGCAAAATCTTTAGTCACTTTTGTAACACTTAACTTGAAAACCCTAAGCATGATGGCTCACAATCGCGGACTACTTATTCTGTTTGAAACTATTCTCTTAATAATTCTCACTTTGGCAGCGGAAACTATCCGGATCCGTTTCCGTAGCGCTACCAGAAATTTCACGATTTGGCCGAAGGATTCAAAACAACGCGGAGACGAAAAAACACGTGACAGAAAGTAACCCTCCTTTGGAATTTTAGGGTCATTATTAGCAGCACCCAATGGCAAAAGGAAGGTTAAAGCAGAGCCACCCGCGCGCACGGCTCGCTGCAATCCCCTACTTAAAAAGTTGTGTTTGGGGCTATAATGTTGTTGGCGCGGCAACCTGGTAACCCTACATTCAGAAAAGTGGAGTGAAAGATCAGTAGAAGAGATATGTAGATGAAAGAGTAAGATCATCGATAGAGGAAGGAATAGAAAGGAAGCCTTCAGAATAGAATAATAAATTAAAAGTGTAGTTGAAGAAATGGTTTGAAACCCAGCGGAAGGAAGCACTGAGAATTGTGAATAAAATAAAAAAGCTTTAAATTATTTTATATGAATAAATCTGTTTAGTTTAAGCTGATCAACAAAATACCGACTTTGGATCTGCTGTAAATACAGTGTCGTGATTGAATCTCTCCCCGCTCCAACAAATGTCATTTAAGTCTTAACTTAGAATACAATGCTACTGAAATGATTTTATATGAACATGAAAGTTCCGACAAAGTTCCAAGTCGCATCTTAGGAAGTTTTTAAACTGCTTAACAGGCCTATAATGAACCTTGCCGGGTTTTATGTGCGAAGTTCCATCAAGTCTCTTTGTTAGCCTCCCAGCCAGAAAGCCCCATTTGGAACTTTATCTAAACCTTGTGGAACTTGATATTTGTATCTTATTAAACTGCAATAGAATAAATAGCAAGTTTCTTTGACTGAAAATCTTCAGTTGGTCTATAAATTTCCACTATTGTTTTCAAAAGAAGCTCTATTTTGTACATTTTATAGGATAAATGGAAAAATCCACTATTGTTAATCTCTGGGGAAACGTTTAAGTTACAATTCTGTCAGATTGAGTAGTTTGTATGTGAAAATGACGCTGGTGTGTTTTTATTATCTGCTAACTTAAGACAACGTTGAAACGCTCCTACTGAGGCGCATAAAACCCAGTCGGTAAATGTGAAACACTTCATCATAGTAGCGCTATCTGCGCCTTCGACGTAAAGCAAGCCAATTGCTTACTAAGCTGAAGCAGCAACAGCAGTAAAGAAGTTAGTAAAACAAATTGCAAACTTTATATAACCAAACACCATCATCATCGTCGTCATAGTCTGCAGCAGCGCAGTGTAGTAACCAGTCATCCTTGCGTACAACCGCGGGGGCGGAAAGGATCATGATGACCGACCGCAATCCTCCGGCTTGGCGGCAATCAATTCGTTCGTTTATTTTTCTGTTTTTTTTTTCCAGCAGTGGCCACTGCCAAGTACTCTTTACTTTGCGATGGCATGGTAACGGAAGTGTACCTGTCCTACTTGGATTTGCTTCCTGTTTCTGTGAAGCTTGAGCAACACTTATCGACCTTATCGACGACACAGACGACGGACGTAACGGTTGGAGAATCGCACACGTATGAGAATCATCGTTGTCAGGCAGGCGTAGGTAAATCGTTTCGCAATCATAACACTGTGACAAAGTATGAATAAGGGTACGTATATATGCGAGAAGATCGTACGGTACGAAAAGTTCATACATATTATGCAAACGATGCAGAAGGGAATTTTACACGGTTTTTGAATGCTCGAACTCTCTCGGTGTGGTAGGTTAAGAAAACATCAGGCTGGAGTAATGGTAATCTTGGTCGTAGTTTTTGGATGTTTATATACTCGTCGGTTTCCCTGTTCTGTGTGAGGAAATATTCTACTTCTAGTAAGAATAACAAGCGTTAGCTTACCTTCATCCGGCGCGTCATTATCATGGTGATCTTCCCATTCGGAGAACTGAAACAAAAGAGAAACAGTATATTGTATTATTTTCATAACATATATCTCTAAAATTAGTAGTCATTAATTTTGAACTCACTGTCAGTGTTCTTAAAATAACATAAAGACTGGACTCGAAAAAAATGAGACACTCAAAAAAATGTATAACTTTTGATTGCATTCACAAAAATAGCTGATTTTTTTAACCAGCACTTTTACTTCCGAAAAGTGCAATTTTATGTATAAATTTGAATATTTATAAAATTTTTGATTATGAAATCGTGTTTAGCAAATACTTGGCAGCTAAAAGCATCCATTCGAATATTCATTACATGTGCGATAAAGCCACGGTAACAAAAGTTTGAAAGGGTATTTGAGGTTCGCCATACACGCAATTACGGAAAATATTGAATTTAATACAGAAATATGTGACTAATTGACTGTAAAACATGTAACTCATCATTCAATAATCCTTTAGCCGGATGATGGTCATTTTCTACAAATTGTTTTAAGTTTAAAGCAATATTTTTAACAAATGAACATGACCCTCACGTCGATCAATTTCACCCCACTGATCAGTATCACCCGAAATCACGGTACCTCAGAAATGCTTTTCTTCAAAAGTGCGCATCTTGCGATATATGGCAAAATTTCAATAATTACAAAAATGTCATGTTTTGCAAATTGAAATAATTTTTCTTATTTGCATTTTTTTTTACTATTAAAGCGTATTGACATTTTTCAATGTTATGAAAGTTCACATGATTATCTAAAAGTCACCCATACATAACTTTTTTGTAGGTAATGTCATTTTTAAGTTATATTGAGTAAAAAACGACAAATACTTTAGACCTTTTCAAATATTAGTCTAGGTAAATAAAAAAAAACAACGTATGCAATCTTGCTTTAAAATACGTCTTTAAAGCTAAGAAATTCCATCGGATTCTGAGACAGTTTTGCCAAACCCCTACGGCGAGTTTGCGTGAATTCCTCATACACTCTAAAAAACACACAACCGAAAATGTTCAAAGTGCCACAACTTTTTTGTACATTTTTTTACCATTATGAAATTTCTACAGATGGTAGCTAACAGAATGAACCTTATTCTCACAAAATATCACGAAGGTAAAAAAATAACTTTTTGAGATATTTAATTTTTAGTAACAAAATTCAGTTTTTTTAGAAGAAAAACTAAATAAATTTTTCAATGTGTATTTTTCTGAGAGCCACCATTTATTAATCTACAACTTTGCCGAAAACAGTTTTCCGATCAAACAAGCAGTTTCAGAGATATGATTTTTCATTTGCATGTGTTCCAGTTTTTCATAGGCCCTATTTGAAAGTTAGTCGAGACTCAATAAAAAGTTTTAATATTTAACGAGAGATGAGATGATAGATGTGATATGAGATGAGTTGAGCGTTTTGAGCGTAAATTAAGGTTTTAGTGTATTCCTGGTCAAAAAATCAGCTATTTTTGTGCACGCACTCAAAATTTATGCATTATTCTTTGTGTCTCATTTTTTTTCGAGTCCAGTCTTTAATCCATTTAGAAGTATATCCACATCTGATTATCTGAAAGTATAAGCGCTTTTAGCGTGGATTGCCAATCCGGAGACGGCGGGTTCGATTCCTGTTTCAGTCGGGAAAATTTTCTCGACTCCCTGGGCATAGTGTTATTGTACTTGCCTCACAATACACAAAAATTCATGCAATGCCAGGCAGAGAAAGTCCATCAATTAATAACTGTGGAAGTGCTCAAAGAACACTAAGTTGAAGCGAGGCAGGCCAAGCCCCAGTGGAGATTTTGAGCCATAAAGAAAAAGAATTCCTCCATCAATTCCTCCATCAATTCCTCCAGAAATTATTCCAGGGAATCATCCAGGACTGACTCTAGGGAATTTTACAGGAGTTCCTTCAGAAATTACTTCAGAAATTGCTCCGGGAAATCTTTTAGGAATTCCTCCCAGAAATTTCGAGAAATTCTTCTAGAAATTATTTAAGGAATTCCTCCAGACTTCCTGAATTCATACAGGAAGCACTCCAGGAAATCCTCCAGAAATTTCTCCAGATTTTTTAAATAAAATAAAACTTCAAGAATTGTTCTACGAGTTCCTCCAGGAATTCTTCTAAGAATTCCCCAGGAAATTCATTGAAAATTTCTGCACAATTTACTACATGAGTTCTTTTAGAAAGTACTGCAGTAATTCCTCAAGTATTTCCTCCAGAATTTCTTCAACAAATTACTGATAAAATTCCTGGAAGTATTTTCGTAGGAATTTCATAAATTCCTGAAAAAAATCTTCAATGAATTCTTTATGAAACGCCTAGAGAGATTATTGGTGGAATCCTTGAAAGAAATCTTGGGGGTATTGATACCTGAAGAAATTATTGGAAGGGAGTTCTGGAAGGGATTGATGGAGGAGTTCTTGGTGAATGTCTTGTAGGAATTCCCGATAAAACTCCTGGAGGACTCCTGTAGATATTTCTGGAAGAATTTCTGAAGGGTTTCCTGGAAGAATTTCTAAAGATATTTATTGAAAAATTCCTGGAGGTATTTCTAAAGAAATTTATAAAGGAATCCCTGGCCAAAATTCTAGAGGGATTCTTGTCAAAAACTTTCGAAAGTATTGGAGCAGGTCTTGGAGCAATTCTTGAAAGAATTCCTGGGGATACTCCTAGACGGACTCTTGGGGGAATTCTTAACAGAAGTCTTGCAGCAACATCTGGAGAAGTTTTTGGAAAAAAATCCTGGAGGAATTCTTGGAGACATTTTTGGAGGAATTTTTCTAGAGAAATTCCTGGAATCTTGAAGAATTCCTCCAATCCTAGCAGAATTCTTGGAGTAATTCCTGGAGAAATTCTTGGAGGAAAACTCTTGGAGGAATTCTTGAAAGAAATCTCGGAGCACTTCCTGGAGAAATCCCTGGAGTTATCCTAGGAGTATTTTCTTGAAAAATTTCTGTAGGTTTCCTTAACAATCTTGGAGGTATTCATGAAGGTATTTCTGGAGGATACTTTAGATGAATTCTTAAAGAAATTTCTTGAAAAAAAATCTCTGGAGGTATTTCTGTCGAAATTCCTGAACAGATTCTTAGAAGAATTCTTGGCAAAACTCTTAGAGGGACCCCTGCTGAAATTCATGGGGAAATTTCTGTGGGAATTGTTGGATGAATTCCTGGAGGGATTCTAGGAGGAATTCTTGGAGTAATTCCTGAAGGAGTAATTTCAAGAGAATTTTTTGGCGAAATTCCTTAAAACAATTTTAAGGAATTTCTGAGGAAATCTCTGAAAGGAATTCTCGGACAATATCTATGGGGGAATTTCCAAAGGTTTCCTGAAGGGTCCTGGAGGTATTCATGGAGGAATTTCCAGAGGAGTTCTTGAAAAATTTTTTTTTGAAAACCCCTGGGGAAATTCCTGACAGAATTATTCGAGGAGTTCCAGAAAAACTTCTTGAAGAGTTCCTGGAGATATATTGACCAATTCCTGGAGGGTTTTCTGAAGAAATACCTGAAAGAAATCTCGGAGGAATCCCTGGAGTAATTCTTGGAAGAATTTCTGCAGGACTTCCTGCAGGTTTCCAGAGGAATTCTCAAGGAATTTCTAGAGAAAATCCTAGAAGGAATCTTGGAGACATTCCTAGAAGAAATTCCTGGTTAAATTCTTGGAAGAATTCCTGGAGGAATATTGGAGCAAATTCTGTATGAATGCTTGAAGAATTTCTTGGAAAAAGTCTTGGAGGACTTGTTGAAAAAATTCTTGGGAGGATGCCTAGGGGGATCTTTGTGGAATTCTGGGCAGTATTTTTAGAGGAATATTTGGAGAAATTCCTGGTGAAATTCTTGAAAGGATTCCTGGAAGATTTTTGGAGGAATACCTGGAGGGATTTTATGAGGAATTTTTGGCGATAGTCTAGGAGGAATTCCTGGAGAAATTCTTAAAGGTATTCTAGGCAGGATTCCTGTAAGTATTTCTGGAACAATTTATGGAGGATTTCCTGGATTATATTCTTGGAGAAATCCGAAAAAATCCCCGCAGGAATTCTCGGACCAATCCCCAGATTAATTCTTGGATAATTCCTGGAGTAATCCCTGGCGTAAATCCTAAAGTAAATTTTCAGAATTTCCTAGATAAATTTATTATCTATAAATTTATTGCTGGAGAAACTTTCTCGAAGGCCAAGAATAATTTCTGGAGGAACTGCTAGAAAATTTTTTTGAATAATTGCTGGAGAATTTTTTGGAGAAATTTCTTGAGAAAATTCTGAAGGAATCCTGGAGGTATTATCGGAGCAATTTCAATAGGAGTTTCTGCAGGAATCCCTGATCCAATTTTAAAAGTAATTTGTGGATGAATTTCTGTTGGAATTTCTTGAGACTTTATGGAGTAATTCCTGCAATAATATCTGAAGTAATTCCAGAAGGAATTCCTTAAAGAATTTTCCTGGAGTACCCTACAGCAGCTTCTGGAGGAATCCTTGAGAAATTCCTGGAGAACCTTCTGAAGGGATTGCTTGGAGAATTTCTGGTGGTATTTTTGGAGTGATTTCTGGATTAGGAATTCTTATAGAGATACTGGAGGAATTCTTGGAGAGTTCCCTGGGGTATTCTTGGAGAAATTTTTGGAAAAAATCTTTAAAATTCTTTAGTTTTTTTTTGTTTGGAAAATTCTCTGGTGGAATTTCTTTTGGGATGTCTAGGATTAATTCAAAAAAATATTTCTCAAAGAATTGCTGGGAGTATCCGTGGAGGAATTTCTGAAGCAGTTCCTGGATTAGTAATTTATGGAGGCATTCCTAGAGAAATCCCTGGAGGAATGCACGGAGGAATCCCTGATTCCAACGAGTAATTGCTCGAGGAATTTTCAAAGAATATTCTGGAGAAATTCCTGGCAGACTTCCTAGAAAATTTCCTGAAGAAATTCCTTGATCAATTCCTGGAGAAATTTCTGGAATATTTCCTGAAGCAACTTAACATCTCAAAACATACCAACATGCTGATGCCTGTGATTTTAAAAAAAAAACAAAACCTGATTATATTTAAATAGCTCCTTTACTTGAATTCATCTTTGATTTACTTCATGTCTCCCTCAACGCCACACTTATATTCGGTAAGCATTCGCTACAATGAAATGGTGCTGAGAGGCAGCCTATTTAATGCACCCATAGATACAGTATGCGGCAGGAAAAAAATGCGAAAGTGTTTTTTAACTTCAAACCTCATTTTCGTCCATTTGACATTAACCAATCTATGTTTCAACGTTCCATGATCTATAATAGGCTAGTTTTCTGAAAAGTTCATTAAAAAATTTCCCATTTTGATCACTAACCTTTACAGGGCGGCGCCTGAAGATGAAGACAACCAGAATTTTCAAACCGCAGAAAATCGCACAGGTCGCTAAATTTCGCATCTGATAAAACAAAATTTTTGATTTTCTCTACAATATCATCAAATATATGTACTTATTTCATCTAGTATGTGAAACTACATGGTTCTGAATCAGTGTGGTCTGGTTGTTCATCGAATTTGAGCTAATTTTGTTACTGTTATAGTCATTTAGTTTAATGACCATTGGGCGCGCAGTTTTTTGATATCCGCTTATTAGGCCTACATTATCACATGTTAAACATCAAATATGTTCATTTTTATTTTTCAGTGCTAGAATATAGACATTGACTGATACACTGTCATGAAAAAATAGTCATATATATCCCATATTTAGCGTGAAATATTGCCTTGAACTTTTCACATTTTTTCCTGCCGCACCCTGTAAACGAAAATGCACCATAGAAAAATAAAAATGCACCATAAATAATTAAGCAATGTACCGATAAAATGCACAGCATTCTCCATAAATAAATATAAAAGTTCCATACCCAAGCAACACACATGTTACAATAGAGTTACGACAGCGCAAGTTTTGGTTGTATAGAAGTTTATTAGACGTAATTTTAACATTGTGTTTAAATAACGTAAAATATACTTCTATACAACCAAAACTTGCGCTGCCGTAACTTTTATATAACATGTGTGTTGCTTGGGTAATAAATTAAAAATGTAGCGGTAAACCAAAAAGTTTTCTAGTTAAAAATGAAACATTGTATCAATAAAAAATTAAATAAAACACCATAAACAAATAAGTTTGCTCCATTAAAAATAATAAAAATATTCATAAATAATTAATATTTGCTCCATAATTATACCATATTTGCTCCATAAAAATTTGATATTGCACCATAAATATCATCAAATTACACCATAAACTAATTGTAAATTTTACCACAAAGAATGTAAAAGCTACATAAATTTAATCTTATTGCACCATTGCTGCAGTGTCCAACGACATATAGTACTTCAGGATGTGGATAGGAAAATGTTAATATGAAAAGTAAAAAGAAAATAAACAGAAATCATATACTGAAGCACACATCTATGATAGAACGACTTAAAAGATGGAAAAACTATGAATGCAATTTACCGGATAATCGCTTGCTGTTCGAACTCGCTAACGCTCGTCGGACCTAAAAAGGGATAACATCTCTATTTGCATTGTATCGGGCAAATTCTTGGATTTGAAGATTACCTAGAACCTAATCGACACAGTTACAACGCATCCACAGGCTACGCCGCATGGATTAAAAGAATCCGCATTTTGAAAAAGGGTTAACCATATTCTTGGAGTTAACATAATACATCTGCATCGATAAATAATTAATCTATGTTTTATATAATTATAAAATGAACTAAGTATCTTCCCAGTCAACACACGATCGCATATGATGTTGAATAGGATGCAAAGGTGGAGGCGATATACGCACACTTTACACGCGCTTAAATGGAAGCATGTACGCATATGGCCCCCACTTTAGCATCCTATTCAACATCATATAAGTCTTTGTGTTAGCTATGTTGATAACAACTGACGTTCTTTTAATTGGATTATTTTGAGATTATCATGGCAGAAGGAGCAGAATATAGCCTTTTAACTTCCACATATTAACATATATTTACATATTTCCAGTGCTACTAGCCGTTGAATAACTACTTATGATGCAGAATTTGATTATTTTTGTAGATTTCGCATTCTTTGAGGTAAAATTTATAGTTTGTTTATGGTGCAAATTGATGATATTTATGGTGCAATTTCAATTTTTATGGAGCAAATATGGTATAATTATGGAGCAAATGTTCATTATTTATGGATATTTTTATTATTTTTTATGGAGCAAACTTATTTGTTTATGGTGTTTCATTTAATTTTTTATTGATACAATGTTTCATTTTTAACTAGAAAATTTCTTTGTTTACCGCTACATTTTTAATTTATTATGGAACATTTCTATTTATTTATGGAGAAAGCTGTGCATTTTATCGGTACATTGCTTAATTATTTATGGTGCATTTTGATTTTCCTATGGTGCATTTTGTAATTATTTTGGCCGAAATAACCTTTTACCGTGCTGAGATGTATAGATTTTACGATCAATACTTCAAAATACTATAAGGATCATTTGTTTGGCAGCGGCCGCTTAAATAACAACATAAAGAGATTCTCGTAACATTATGAGATACATCAGAAAAAATCGTGAAAAATTTACATCGATGAAGTAAAGAGTTACAGGAGTAGAGGTTGTAGAGCTTGAAGGTCTTAATTCCAGAACAGTTTGTGTGGCTTTGTGGTCGTGCGACGAAGGTCACCAAGCCTTTAGACGCATCGTGCTGAGGAGCGCGGGTTCGATTCCCGCAGCAGCTGTCAGGAAAAGTTTTCGGCTGTGCCACTGGGCGTTGCATGCTAGTCCGTTGTCTAGTGTCGTGCTTTCTTCAAAGCTCACTGGAAGCAATCAAGCAATCAACGTTTCCGTGTCTTTTTATAAACTTTGAATACCCCATGAATTTACCAAAAGCCCTATAGTTGTGCACTGAGGCTTCATCAGCATTAAAGACGAATATTTGTTTTACAATTATACAGTATGTAGATATCGTAACCCAGGTCTCCAGTTAGCCTAGTGGTTAAGGCTATGGATCGCCAATCCAGAGACGGCGGGTTCGATTCCCGTTTCGGTCGAGATAATTTTCTCGACTCCCTGGGCATAGTGTATCATTGTCATTACCTCACAATATACATACAAATTTATGCAATGGTAGGCAACGAAAGCCCTTTAATTAATAACTGTGGAAACACTTGAAGAACACTAAGTTGAAGAGAGGCAGGCCTGTGGGAACGTAGAGCAACAAAGAAGATGAAGAACCCAAACTTCAAAGTGTATTGGAGACAATATGTATTTCATGGAATGCCCTACTACCACAATATCGATTTGCTCGTAGCATTGCGAGGTCTATTGGAAATCAACGTGACTAAATATCTTGAACAGAGTGAACACAAATGATGGTAGATACAGTAGATCTTAAGAAAATGAACTCCAGAGTAGTTTGGATGATCTAGATCATCCAATTCATGTATGTGCCATGAATTTTTAGAGGTGCTTTGAGGCTTTTTGAGTATCGTAGACTTGGTTCTATAACCATTCATCGTGTCTAAAATTTGGGTTAGAATGTTGAATTTGTGACACAAATTTCGGAGTACTTTGAAAGCTTTAGACATTTTGTCAGATGATTTTAACCAAACTAAATAAATAAACAAATAAATAGATCTGGGATGAAAACTTCAATAGACTATGATGGGTAATAATACATTGCATGTCAACTATCAGTCAAAACTATTGAAGATTAGCAAAACGATGGAATTTGAGCAAAAACATGTAGAATTCATAAAAAACTACGAAAAGCCACGTATTTTCGGTTACCAGCAAAAGAGGAGAGGGTACAAAGGGGGGAGGTACCATGCATTACTTAGTTCTATTATTTCATTTGCCTATAAAAGGACCCTAGGAAAAATGTTTTGAAACAAAGAAGATATTGCAGATGGGGGAAAATCGACTGTATTCTGTGTAACTCGGATTTTGACGGCTACGCAGTCTTGTTGAATCAAAACGAGTTGTTATCTAACCCGACGTTTCGACACTTTGAATGGTGTCTTATTCAGGGGAAAGATACGTATTTCGTTTTTTGTACACTGTGACGTATATTTCCCTTGAAGAAGACACCATCCAAAGTGTCGAAACGTCGGGTTAGATAACAACTCGTTTTGATCTAACAAGACTGCGTAGCCGTCAAAATCCGAGAAGACATTGCATTTCTACCAGAAGAAGATTGTGCCAGGTGTTTACGTGCTAACAATCTCGCCCCTCCCCCCTCGTAGACTTTTGTAATACATACAAAATTTTCGAAATCCGTATGATCTGTGGGATTCGATCCCAGGTCCTCGGTATGATAGTCACGTGCTTTAACCATTACACCAGGTCCGCTCCATAAAAAATCACATCACCATCCAATGAATTTCCACGTCGTATTGCGTAATCGTTTAAGTTTTATGCTTTACGCAATTATTTGGTCTTGCATGCTTTAGACAAAACAGCCGCGAATGTCCTGAAATTTCATCGATTGGTTCTCATTTCCACGTTACTCACATAACGTACATTATAACATTGTTGCTTGCACTACACCGTCAATGATGTTATTGCCCTCGTAATTGCAAAAGAGTCCCATCACTTTCCTCGTCCTCAAAGTCGTTTCCCTACTCCCAAAAAGTTCCCATCCCACGACACGTCGATGATTGCAAAAGCCACCGATAGAGAGCGTGAGGTTTCCGCTCCACATTATACAAGAAACGGAAATTTGCTTTCCCGTTTCTCCACGGAACTAAGATCGGGATTACGGAGTTTCGATTGGTGGTAGTATGTAGTTGTGCCGCCTGATGGCTGGTGGCGTGGTGCATCACGAAAAACCAAGAAGGAAACTTTAGTTCCTTGTGTTGAATGGTTTATCATAACCGCGCTGTCTTTCCGCCCTCTCGCTTCCATACACAGACGAAGACGAAAGGCAACACGAAAAATGTGCTTTATGGCACTTCTCTTCCTTCTAGCATCATTCGGGTTCCCCGCGCCATCAAAGTAGGCGATTGGCCTATTTTCTCTTTTTCCTTCCTCTTTCCGTATTAAAGTGCTATCAAGTTGGCGATGCCGCTTGAGATGATGAAATATGCCACGTTGCGTTGGTTTTTTTTTTGTCCCTTGCAGTCAGTTTTCTTCACTGAAAATAAAGTGTTGAATTGTGACGATGAATGCTCTAGATATTAGTGGAGTAGACCTGGTGTGATAGTTAAAACACGTGACAACCACGCCAAGAGCCTGGTATCGAATCCCACTCGACACGACAAACTAGAAAAATGTGAGTTCTTCGTTATAGTTCAGGACTATAAGGACTATAGAGACTATAAGTCCCTACAATTGACTGAAAGCAGCACAAAAAAAAAAATGAAACCATTGTTTACCGGCTGCTTTTAACTAAATGGCGTATAATTGACACTTTAATTCACAATCCCCTTCCGAACGCATAAATGAACCCCATTCATTCCATTATTAAGCTCGTAATTGCATTTATTACAATCTGCACTCTCTTTACCACTGGCCGAAAATTACAAAATCCCGTTCCACGCCTCTCCCAACTTTAATTTCGCGTCCTTTTGAATAGCGCCCGGGCCCAAACCTGCCCCAAAAGTCCCATTCGTATAAAAATCAATTAAAATCGCAAATGAAAAGCCACATTTGAACGACAAATGATGTTGGCAGCCGCACGCCAGGCCGAATGCAATTTGTGTCACACGGCACCGTGATTGCTGTTCACGAGAGCCCGGTGCTCGGCAATGGCGCCACCACCGTCCTCCCATGAAGCGCGGGAAAGCTTCGGCAGCGTAACTTTCACAACACGCAATCATGGAAGCAAGTGCTGTCAAAAGTCAATCCGGACATGGTGTACAGGTATTACGGGAAAATCACTCCATTCAACTGGCAGCTCTTTTTCGATCGGGGTTCGTTCGGTGGGCCCACACTATTCAGTAGTTCGATGCCCCTGCCTAGCTGCCTAGTACATAGTGTGGAGGTGGTTGGGGAGAGTACCAGGTTGCACTTTGATTACGGCGTATCGTAGGGTAAAAAGGGGTAGAACAAACAACGTAATAAAAATATTTTATTTTCTGCATTTTAGTACACTGGAACCTCCGTTTGGGTACCTCCATTAAAATAACGTTATATTAATGGAATTTGATTGTTCTCAAATATGTAAGAGAACTTATAATGAGAGATAAAGTTGGTTTTTGGAAAAGAAGCAGCTAGAGAAATAAAGGGGAGTTCAGGGATGAGAGATGAAGGGGAGTTGGTACTATTGAAAGGTTACATCTTAAGCATAAGTAATGGGATCTACATGCATAACGTATGAGTCTGAATTCATGCTTGCATTGAAACGAATTGAAACGCCTCTAAATACCTCAGAAATCTCCCTGTAGTTCACCTGAGAGCCTGTGAAGCCCCAAAAAAAAATTTTTTTTGTCTGTATTAACGAGATTTTTAACCTTAGGCTAGTTCATCTCGGGACCCCCGTTTTACTTCCCTTCCGAAGGAAGAACCCACATATTGTGAGTATGTCGGGAGTGGGATTCGATCCCAGGTCCTCGGCGTGATAGTCAAGTGTTCTAACCCTCACACCAGGTCCGCTCCCAAAAAAAACCTCTGAAATTTCTCAAACGCTTAAACGCTTTAAGACATACTGAAACGCTTTGATACGTCATGACACGCCTCTGAAATCTCTTGAAACCCTCTGAAAGACCCCCTCCCCTTCCCTCTGCCATCGTAGCTCACCTAAGTGTCTGTGAAGCCATCTCATTTTAAACCTCCATAAATGTCCTGAAATACCCTGGAATGCCATCACATACATTGACACGCCTTGAAAGGGCTCCAAATCCCCTTGGATTCGTATTTGGGACAGAAGGTCGAAGCATAAAAGGTCGAATGGGACAAAAGGTCGAATGGAACGGAAGGTCGAATAGGACAAAAGGTCGAATGAACAAAAATTGTAGTAGACCAATTTATCAGCTGGTATGTCTCGCTCATAAGACATTTTTTTTTTTTGAGAAGTCATTGTTGCCGCTCATTGAGAGAAACATTGTAGTGCTGTTATAGAAATCATATGCATTTCAACCACCAACATTTCTATAGGAAATTTTTCCTTCTATTGTTTATAGGCTATTCTTTTAAGTTGTGTTAATGTATTATTTAATTAATGGCAATTTAGTTAAATTTTTTCGTTCAGGATTTTTTCTTCTTAAATTTATAGGCTGTTCTCTTAACATTTGTTACTGAAATAATTATTGACTCCTTAGGGACTTATTTTTCAATCAGAAATGTTGCCTTCTTCTTTTCAATAGCTGTTATTTCTAACTGGACTGCAGAAATATTCATTAACTACTTGTGCTTAGTGATTATGCCCTCTTGGGTTGATAGGTAGATCCTAATAATTATACTATATAAGTAAACAATTTCATTTTGTTGAATAATTTTGGTATCACTGGTTTTATTTTTTTAATCGTCGTTTTTCTGTCGAATTCTGATCACTTTTTCATGTCTGAAATTTATTGGAACAACGCTTCGAAATGCCTTCAAATGACTTGAAACGCTTACATCGTCGACTTTACAACCCCGTGAAGCTTACTTGACGGCCTGTGAAGCCCCTTTAATTCCTCCGTAACCTTCTGGAACGCCCTGAAACTAACTGCTTGAAGCTCCCCTGAGAGCCTACATGCAGAGAAATAAATTGTAAACACAACTATTTAAATTCTAGTTCAAATCAACCGATTTTTCAGTTCACTATAGCGACAAACTGATTTCCAGTTTAAACAGAACTGTTCCATTGTTCGATAAGACAAATATTTTCATTTATACAAATTTTTGACAGTTTGTTGGAACAAACAGAAATTTGGTAGTTTCAATACAGAATAGCAGATTGTTTCAAACGACTGCACTTTTAGCACTAACAAAGCGGGAATGTGATTGTGTTGGTGACGGCGTCTACAGCGGTAGTATGGAAATCTATTTTTAGACACTCGGCAAGCGTATGAAAAAGATAACGAATAAAAAAGACAGAAAATCGAAAACGCATATTGATGACCGACGGTTCATTCGACGCGGAGTCTGGTCTCATTGTTCCTATTGAAAATGGTTTGGATCGGTCCAGCCGTTCCGGAGTTATGGCCATTTAGGTGTTCCGGACCAGTACCCCTGGAAGAGACCAGACATGAAAATGCAACAAACCCATGCATGCGACCCATCAAACCACGGCATTTTCGATTATCTGATGAACGATAAGCAGGAAAATAGTCTAAGACCATATCTGAACCGACAGTGTTCCAGAACCGGTTCTGGATATCCCGCCGGAAGTTACCAAATATAAAATTTTACATAACCCATTCATGCGAAACAACAAACAGCGGCATTTTTGGTAACCTGATGAACAGTTAGCAGGAAAATAGTATCAGACCATATCTGAACCGGTAGTGTTCCAAAGCGGCGGGCAGCTATATTATCGCTCAATTAAAAATTAGAAATTGGCAATAAAAATTCAGGTTTTTGTGGAATAGCTGGAAATTCTATGGATATTTTTCAAAAGTTTTTTGTGCAGATGATAAAAAGAAGGAACATCTCTCTGTTGTTAAAGACTGAATGTTTTTAAATATTTTTTCTGTGAGATATTGGCTATTGCTAGTTTTTGCCGTTTCAGTGCGCGTTTATATTTTAGTCGTTCCGGCGGTCCCGACGGAAGTGGCCAAATATAAAAGTGAACCAAACCTATGCATGCAATACATCAAATCACGGCATTTTTAACCCTAAAATGGATACCTTTATGGCATCAGTTTCGTCACCTCGCTGAGTGTGTTCCATCAAAGACGAGCTCTGAAAGGCGCCTGGGGTCCAATGGACCCCAGGTATCCCTTTTAGGGTTAATAACCTGATGGCCGGTTTATTAAGGAAGTAGGCTCAGACTACATTGGGGACTGCCGATTGTATTCCGGAACAAGGTCCTGGTGTCTCGCCGGAAATATGACTATATATAGAAGTGAACCAAATCCATGCATACGACACATCAGAGCGTGGCTTTCTTGATAACCTAATGAAAAGTTGGCATGAAACTAGTCTCCGACCATATCTGAACCGGTAGTGTTCCAGAACCGGTTCTGGATGTCGCACCGGAAGTATCCAAATATAATAGTGAACCAAACCCATGTATGCGACACATCAAACAGCGCCAGCGGTTTTTTCAAAAACCTGATGAACGGTTAGCAAGAAAATAGTCTCAGACCACTATCTGAACCGGTCTTGTTCCGGAACCGCTTCCGGGTGTCCCACCGGAAATAGCCTTATATAAGAGAGAACCAGTCCCATACATGCAATACAACAAATAACGGCTTCGAAAATTCCCAATTTCAGCGTGACATACTTAATAGATGCTCCTCATGCAACACATCAATTCGCAGCTATTTAGGAAGCTTGCAGTTGACAAGAAAATAGCCACAGACAGTATTTGGGAAAACCAGTAGTGTCATGAAATCGGTTCCATGGAGACCAAAATCGTGACCAAAGCAATCTCATCAAACCACACTATTTCAAACTCCTTCGGTGTTAATATAAGGTAGGATGGATCAACGTGTTACGGGAAAATTATAATTTGATCGCATCAACACTGAATAAAGTTTTTTGCAATTTCTTATCGTAATAGGCTGTTTTACCTCACGCAAATCTACAGGAAAAGGACTACTTTCCCACACCAAATTAACAGTACTGAAATGGTTCATTACATCACTGATTTGCGTTGCGTAATGAACCATTGCAGCACTGTTTTCAGTTTTGATCAACTTCTTGATAATTTCTGGATGCAATTTTGAAAAATTGTGACAACTGTACAGTATAACCTGCTATGATCAGATTTTCTTAAACATGGCTATGAGCATCAGTATGCAGTTTGATGAAAAATTTTGTTCATGTGGTAATTTAAGAACTTGCAAAAAACGTTGTACGCATGTCGGCGCAGAACTCGATTTTTACAGCACTCGTCGTAATTATCCAACTCGGCAAGCCTCGTTGGATAAATGTACGATCGTGCTGTAAAAATCGTCATTCTGCACCTTGTTGCGTAAACTACTATTTCCAATCTTCTTTTGCGTCTAAAATTACTATGCACAATTTGAGTTCATAAGGAGGTCAAATTTTACATGAATCGTATTAAGCGTATAAGTGTGCTCAGGATCGGCTAATGTCGATCATGAGTACATATTCGACGAGAATGGCACTATCACCACTTGGCGGGTTAATCTGGGTTTTTTCTCGTTCCGCTTACTATTGAATTCAATCGTCAAATTGGTGAAAATGCCTTTCGAAGAAATTTACTAGTGCCGATAGATTTTCATGATAATTTGTACTCTTGTTTATTACGGATCAGCTAATCAAAAGATTAATTTTGAAGATCGCGAGTGATTGACCAGCAGCGTCTAGAAGATATTGCTATGGAAAGCAAGCGAAATGTTGTTTGATTCGGTTATGATTGGAAAGTTATTATTCCTATAACTCCGACCGAAGTACGTGAATATCGGAAATGGCACTGAATGGAAATTCAAAGTGGTTACGGAATGTGACAGAGATTGGTAGATCTTTAGGAGTAAAAGTTGTATTTGTTTAGAAGGAATTAAAAGTGAAATTCTATAAAAACGGATAATGTGGGGTTTTATGAAGCAGAGTGTTACTTTACTACAAGTAGGGGATGGCATGCAATGGCACAAATTTCCCAAATGGAGGAGAACGTGCCTCTGGAGCCGACGTACTGATACCAGTAGGGGAAAGTTCTAGTGTAAACGGAATGTTTGTACGCATGACAGTTTCATTAAAAAAAAAACCTGGCTTGCTGTGAATTATCATCAATTTACTTGAAACTCGAAATTTGATTACACCCGATTCTTAATTTGCACGGATTATTTTTTCACGCCTGTGCAAAAAAAAAATCATACAAAAAAAAATTTCGAACTCTTATTTTTGGATGATTTGTCGAGAAATCATTTTACTTTTTTTTGCACGGTTTTTCAAATTTTGAACCAAAAACTTCTTTCACGGTACGCATCCTCCGTGCAAAAAAAAAAAAAAAAGAATCGGGTGTATTATTCTGTTCGCACCGAGAGTTGGGTACTTCGTGATATTGTTGCTGGAACGAAGAGAAGTGATGTTGTGTATATTTGAGCAATTTGGATATTCACAAGACTCTTGTGACAAGAGTGCCAAAGATGGCGTTTTTCGTAGTGCTCTCTTTGGAGCTACGTCTTGATCCAAACTATGTGGTATAACAACTCTTCGCTGAGTCTTATGGTTACTACATCAGTGTCAGTGTACAGGATGGTTGGAACATTTTTTTAGCTTCATGTGGAGAAGAACAGCTATTTTGATCAGACATAAATGGAATCTGTTTCTGTTATTGGCGAAAGACTAACTTGAATTGATGAATTTGGTGAGTTTGTTCTGATTTGATTGTTATTACCATAATTATTTTATAAAATATGTATTGTATATTTGGGAAAGGGATTACTTTAATTGATTCTTGTTTCAGAGAGCGAGTAATGGTGCTTAAGCCTAGGCTTTCGAGTCAGGACATAAGGACTAAATACTCATGTCCCATCCCCAGAAGAAGACCTTCGATGGAGTGGCATTAACTTTCTTATCAACGTCATTCCCAACGTGTTTGTTTCACATTATAACACATACACTGAAGTTTTTTTTTACGACGGTAATGGTCCCGCGTAAAAAAAAACCGCGTAAAAAAAAACCGCGTTATTTCAAGACCCGTCGTAAAAAAAAACCGCGTTATTTCAAGACCCGTCGTAAAAAAAAAACCGCGTTATTTCAAAAAACGTCGTAAAAAAAGTCAAGTCGCGTTAGATGTGGTGCTGACTATTTTACGCGTGTTTTTGAAAAAAACGCGGATTTTTTTACGACGGTTTTTGAAATAACGCGGTTTTTTTTTTGGGACGGACCGCGTAAAAAAACCGCGTAAAAAAAAACCGCGTAAAAAAAACCGCGTAAAAAAAACTTCAGTGTACTATACAGAGCAGCTAACGAGTTGTCGCCGTCCTATGTTTTATCTCAAATGTATTCAATGACGCTGCACAGTAGGCCTGGCCGCTTCAATATTTGTAATGCATTTACTACGTCTTGCAAGTATTGATGATGACAAGGAAAGGAAGCTACCTAGCACGGAAAGTAGTGCACGAATGTGTGACCTCAGAGCTCGTCCACAAGTACACGAACAGTTGATGGGGGACTTGCCGATGGAACGAGTGACTTCTGCTCCAGTTTTTTCTTCTTAAATACATTACATTTTTAGCTTCCTCCTGAAGTTCTTCTAGGAATTCCACCACAAAATCTACTGACAATCCTTTTACAAATTTCTTCACGATTCCTGCCAGGAGTTCTCCTGGAACTTCCTCGAGAAATCCACTGGAAATTTATCCAGAAAATGATTGGATAATTCCTCAATAATTTCCTCTGGAAATTACTCCATAAATTATTCCGAGGAATCTTCAAGAAATCACTTCGGAAATATGACCAGAAATGCCGCGGGGAATACCTCCAGAAATTTCTTCGAGAACTTTCTTAGAGATACGACTATGATATCTTGATTCGGGGTAATGGCTTCCAGTCTGTCGTGAAAGTGGCGTGAAACAGACTGCACCTCATTTCAGCGAGCAGGATCGATTAACGAAAATCAGCCCACAGCTTGAGGGAAGTGGGCGAATTATTGGAACATAAGTTGAGAAAGGTTCCCTAAACGATAAAACGGGATTCTGTTGATTCCCAATAAGAAGGATGAAACATAAGAATCCGTTTCTAATTGCAACAGACAGCCATTACCCCGAATTTCTTCGGGAATTCTTCCAGAAATTCCTTCAACAAATCCATCGGAAATATCTCCAGAATTTCCTTAGGGAATTCTTCAAGAAACTCCTCTGGAAAATCTTCAAGAAATGGCACCAGAACACCTCCCGAAATTTCTCTCTCAGTTTCTCTGTACATTCCTAAATGAATTTATCCAGAAATTCCTTCGGGAATTAATCAAGAAATTACTCAGGGAATTCCAGCAGAAGTTCTTCCATGAATTTCTCAAGAAACTTCTCTACAAGGTCTCCCAGAAACTCCTCCGGGCATTCCCACAAACAATCCTCCAGGAAATCTTCCAGAAGTTCCTCCGGCAACTCGTTTAGAAATAACCCCAATCTTCCAGAAATTACTTTAGGAATTCCTCCACAGGTTTTTCCGGGAATTCCCCCAGAATTTTTCCTCTGGGAATTGTTCCAGAAATTCTTCTGGTCATTCCTCCAGAAATTCTCAGAGGTGCAGAATGGCACCACGATTCGATCCCTGAACTTAGTTTTGATGGACATTTTTATTTTATAATAACGGTCTGTGGGGGCACCGTGATCGTCCAAAAATTTCCTCGGGAAATCCTTTTTAAATTCTTCCGAGAATTCCCCCAGAAATACCCCGGGAATACCTCCAGAAATTCCTAGAGAAATTCCTGTGGGAGTTACTTCTTTCAAAATTTCTCTGGGAATTCCTCCAGAAATTGCTCTAGGAGTTTTGCAGAAATTTCCCCGGAAATGCCTCCAGAAACTTCGTCGGGCATTAACGCGATCTCCAAGCATCTAGTCAGTGCCTCCACATTTCAAGAGCCCCACAAAATTACACTTCACAAAAAAAAACAAGCGAAGCAAGAAAAAAAAAAGTAGTGCGAGAAACTTCTTTTGATTTGATTTTTATCACAAGAATTCAAATTATCAACTACTGGAAAAATGTATGCGATAAGTTGTGGTTATTCCGAAGAAGCCTCTTTTTATTTGTCCAGCTATTTATAAAATTATAAATTTTGCCTCCAAAAAATTAAAATTTTTTGTGTAATTTCTTAAGAAAAAATACCGGAAATCCTAAAGAAAATCTTCTTCTGAATTCTAAAGGAACTCCAAAACTCTATCAATTGCAGCGTCAGACAGTTCCTGTTGATTTTTTATGGTTTTTATACTCTCTAGGATTTTTGAAAACATTTTGAAAAATTTTCTATCGAGTTTTTGGAAGAATACGGTTTTTTTCGAATTTTTTTGTTTTGAATTCTTGAGTCTGATTTTATTTAGGTGGCTTACGACTTACTCAAATCGAAGAACACCAAAACTGTTGAAGCTTTTTTATATATTTGGCAAAATATTTTAAAGAGATTGACTTACTGAAAGGATAAATACATCATAAACTCCTGATTAAATCCATAAATTTCTTGAGAAAATTTCAGAAGAAATTTGTGGAGAAATAATCCAAATATTTTTCCGGGCTTTCCGCTGAAGATTTCCAAGAAATTTTACAGGAAGTTCTATAGGAACTTAAGTCAGAAATTTTTACGGGAGCTTATCATGGATTCTCTTCAAAATTTCTTCAGATTTTTCTATTAGAGTTTCTTGAGAGTTTTGTTAACCCCTCCCCCCCCCCCCCCCCGGCAGTCACGCTAGAACAAGTTTTTTTAAGTATTCATTCTTTATGGTGTTTGACCAGCAACTTCTTCAGAAATTGCAGCACGGATCCACTAGAAATTGTCTTTGGATTTCGCAAATGTGACCCAACCTATTGCACTGCAATTTTTTCTGAAAATTTTCAAAAATTCAGCTATAAATTCTTTTTGCAGTTTCACTACGATCTCTGGCATGAGTTTCTACTAAATCTGGGATCTAATGCCGTGAATACTTTCGTGAAAAGATTTTATTACTTTATATAAACTTCATTTATCATTGTTCTTACGCCAGAGTTTCGAATTCGTTATAAGTAAATTTAGTGGATATCAACATTTTTACAACGACAAATACCATCATTATTATATTTATAAAATAAGTATTTATGTTTTAATTATTTCCGTGTTATACATATTGACAAAAATATATACTCTATATATAGGGCCCCCACAACACTGTGACCCCGGGCCCCCACATTTGTAGATCCGGCCCTGCTTCTAATAAACGAGCAACATAGTTCAAGCATGTATGAACAGTATAGCATACTAGATTGAACGGAATTTTGAAGTCGATTTTTCCATATTTTTTTCTATGGGGCGCAGCACCTTAGTGTCTTGGGGTCCGAGCGGAGACATCAATAAAAAGAAATATTTTTCATAAGAAATTTCATTCTCATTGCTTATCTCACCACCACCTCCCCTATACACAGGCTTTCGATTTGGCCCCACTGACCTATAGAGAAGGAACGTGTTGTGGCGCCATTAAGGGTCGTAGGCATCCACACACAAATAGCGAATGGCTACCGTTCCTCCGTCCCTTCGCGGCGTCGCATTCATCGGTTTATGAACCAAACCGACGACGGTAGTTGGGGGTGGGGATTGAGAAAAAACAGAAACTCACGTGACTCAATTCACGCGAGCTGTTCCATCCATTTGCTGATGGGTTGGGAACGTCCCCTTCCTCCCCAGTTGAGAAAGGGGAGGTAGAGTGGGATTGTTTTGGTTCGCTTGTGGAGTTCAGTCGTGTGTTCTCCGACCGTTTCGGCGAGTGCTTTGGTGAGCGGCGACATTCGCTGGAAAAGTTGTCCTGTCCAAAACGGGGAAAAGCTACATGGAAGCTTGTTAATGGCCACGCAAAGGCATTGATATGGCTGCGAGAAGTATGAATGACAGGAAGTTTTGTGAAAAGGACTCCAAATCGATGTTGGGTGGGAGGCGGTCGATGGTGGTTTAGTAACTTATTGTCGGCAAGGTGAAGGTGCCCCGTGAGGAAAGCTACCGAAAGAAAAGAAACCTTTTTGCGTAAATAGGTCATCTTGATTCATGTGAGAATTCCGGGAAACTCGGCGTTAGTTACCGGTAGAACAGGTTTATGGGTTACATAAATTAGCTCGATGGTTTGGAGTAATTAAATGTGTGGTGAATAGCTGTATTCTTGGCATATTACGGAAATTCATATGCTTTTGTACGTAAGCTAATTGTAATGATAATGTATGGATATGAGCAAACAGTGGTTGCCTTTGTAAGATGTTACTCCATAGGGGGCATCCATTAAGTACGTCACGCTAAAAATGAAATTTTTCGACCCCCCCTCCCCCCTTCGTCCGGGTTTTTCCTATACTTAATACATTGCTTGTCACACTTTTCAGAACCCCCCCTCCCCCCTCTAAGCGTGACGTACTTTATGGATGCCCCCATATGACTATTGCTTTGTGTTATTGTAAATGTACATAAAAGGAATGACGGTTGTTTAATTACCTATGATCCTAATTTAAAGGAAGATTTTGAGCTTCATTTTTTGAAGATGATGAGGTACCTCGTTTGCCCCGCAGGACAAATCAAATTCGTGTTTTGTCAGCCAAGCCATTACCACGTGTTTGACACCCAGATCTACATTGGTAATGGTTAGATTCGATACTAAAAGTTTCGACTCTCACTCCAATGTGAATATTAGAATAACCAACATAACGAAGCGCATATCTGCGTCCTACATATTGATAATTTCTCACCCATTTCCAATCGCAACCATTCACGCATCAAATCCCCATCGAATAAATTTCACAACTCGTTCACTTTAGTATCAATCAAGATAGATCGTTCACTCGCAGAAAAAAAAAAGCGGCGGAAAAAAAATATTTGCACCAACGAATAACGAACGGATGTGTCGCTTCATGCAAATGACCCAAATTTCAATTTCAATACCGTCGGTCGATTCGAGAATATGCGAAAGCGACCGTTGCGCCCTGATAATCCATATTCCGATGCGATGCGATGGATGGAAAACCGAATGGAAGAATCTCGCTCAATCCACTTAACTGTGGACGAAGGTTTTCTCCAAGTGAGTGAAACAGACTTCAAAAACTTGATCGCTATCGCAATCGCTACTAAAAGTGCTTTATTATAAACCAAATTCCACATTTTTTTTAAATGTTTTACTTATTTTATTTTATTTTTTCTTTTTGATTTTTTGAATTTACTGTAACTTGAAAATGATTTGATAAAAGAAAAATAAATATGCATAGTTTTTTTCAATGGAAATTATTTGTTTTTAATATTAAAAGTCTCAATTAGCTTGTTTTGGAATACGATGATAAAGATCAAGAAGAATTAGTTAGCAGATCTTGAGGGTAGAAGTCAACTTGGTATAGGAAAATAATAAAAAAAAATCCAAAAAAGGTTTTTGGTTGATTGGAATTTAATGCCATTAGACTGTTTGTCATTATGCCAAATGTTTGCCATTAAAGTCCGACATTTATCCAAGGTTGCTATGATTCACGTTATGTTGGAGTTGTTTGGCCAAATATTTGTCATGTCAATGGGCCATTAACATAGATCCGCGATGAATATTACTTTCAGTGTGATTTTTTCCGAAAGTCCTTCAAATATTCTCAAATATTTTCGAAGAAATCATCCCAATCCGACAAACCGTTTTCGAGTTCCTTTTTTTTTTTTAAGAAGAATATAAGGTTTTATTCTTACGCCCTTTTCAGAAGTAAGATGACGAATATTGCAAAACATGAAAAACAATTTCGGATAGAAGTTCATATACAGGGTGTTAGGTTCCTGAGTGCAAACTCAGGTGATAGAGGACCATAAATGGTGAAAAAATTGTTCTACGCATATGGTCAAATCTCATCCGTTACGTAGTTATTGAACTTCCCATGTGTTTGACTCTTATTGACTTAAATGGCTATTACTTGAAAAAGGTCAAACTTTTCGCAGTTTTTTTACCCTTATACGAAAGATTATTGAATTGCCTATCAAATGGCATCTTTCAATCGATTGGTGTAGTTAAATAACCATGTTTTCTAGAGCAAATAGCTCAAAAGTTGTCTGTTTTAATTTGTTTATGTCAATTATCTTTGAAACATGCGTAATAAATTAAAATTCTTTCTTTAACAAAGTTGTTGTCCCTGTTCCACTCTACAATTCGTTCTTTGACATCAAACTTCTATCTCTTATCGGATTCGTGCAATTTCGATACAAACATCGTATTTCAGATCATAAATTTGAAACTGTTATGGTAAGCACTTTTTGCGCACTATGCCGCACAAATCAAAATTGCAAGAAAACGATAAGAGCTAGAAGTTTGGCGTCAAAGAACGAATTGTAGAGTGGAACAGGGACAACAACTTTGTTAAAGAAAGAATTTTAATTTATTACGCATGTTTCAAAGATAATTGACATAAACAGATTTTTACACACAATTTTTAGCTATTTTGCTCTAGAAAACTTAGTTATTTAACTTAGTTATTTAACTAAACCAATCGATTCAAAGATGCAATTTGATAGAAAATTCAATAATCTTTCGAATAAGGGTAAAAAAACTGCGATACTTTTGACCATTTTAAGGTTATAGCCAGTTAAGACAATAATAATCCAAAACATGGAAAGTACAATAACGACGTAACGGTTGAGATTCGGCCATACGCGTAGAACAATTTTTTTCTCCATTTATGGTCCTCTATCACCCTTTAAAAAGTTTGCGCTCATGAACCTAACACCCTGTATTAGCAAAATTTCATTTAAATTGAAGAAAGGGCGCGACTATGCGATTCGTGCTGGAAATGCTCTGAAGTTATATACAGTCAGTTTAAGCTAAGCAAAGCTAAGCCTTGGCTTTAGTCATTCCTTCGGCAATTCCATAGAAAAATTGATCTGTCATTCCATTGAGAACTCTCACGGTCATTTTTATGAAAATTCCTGTGCAATTTGCTTATACCTTTATTTTATTTTTTCACCATTACGATACTTTTAACCCGGGGCTAGTTCAAATTGGGAGTAATGCTTTTCTTCCCTTCTGAACGTAAGAACTCACATTTTGTGTCTTCGGTGTGATAGTCTCAATAAAGCCTTTGGAAATTGAGGCCGGCGGCAATAATTTTAAGAATTTCAGAAATTTATTTGGGGATTTCTTCGGCATCAGGTCTACAAATTTCTTCAAAATATTTTTCGCAAAATCTGTCGGTAACTGTCGAAAACTTCTGCTGCAATTTCTTTGGAAACTGCAACAATTTGTTTCGAAACATTTTTTGCGATTATTTTATATTTGTACAGGAGTTTCATGATCAATAATTTGGCGAAAAACATATCTTAAAGTCCAATCTGCAAAAGAGGGCTCTCTTCGTTTCGAGTCTCCCTCAATTATTACGATGTAACAGTGGACATTTTGACAATTTATGATGTATTGATTGGAAAAGGATTGTTTAGTCTACCTTCCGACGCAAGAAGTAAATCAAAATTTATAAATACAAGCACGTTATAATCGAAAGAGAGGCACATTCAAATCGTCTGCCAACACGAACGGTAGTCTTTTCCAGCTTTTCCCGAGCCCTGCGGTCTTCGGAAGATTCGGGAAGAACAATAACTGAGACCCCAGACTCTCCCAACGTGAAGTGTCTTCGAAGGAGCTCATGTAAAGCTTGATCTGTCAACTCACCTGATGTATGGTGACCAGCAAACCCAAACGACTCTTCAGCGTTTTCTTGTGGGTCGTAGATTGTTCATCCAAGTCTCGTTCGAACCCCAATTGGTTCACCAGGTTGGCCGTAAACATGAAGGTGTTTGAGACCGATGAGAATCCTAAGCGGGCCGTTCCAGCAGTCTGCAACTGGTAGTCCCTTGAGATGCTTGAATCGGGCCGTGATTTCAGCGAGCTTTATTCTATGTTCCGGTAACTGTAGTTGCTGAAATGTATGGACGTTGCGAAGCAAGAGTTTCTCATTAGATCCCTTGGCCGAAACAGAAACATTGACGCATCTGGAGTCACGTTCCAGACGACTCATGCCCGCCGTCCACTTCACGAGTATCGGCCTCCACAAACCACCTAGCTTCATCTCATCCGCAACGCTGCTTTCAATCAACGAGTACGAAGATCCATCATCCAAGAAAGCGATTACATCCAGCGTACGCTTACCGTTGTGGAGCTTGATCGGCACCATGCGAAAGATTACTGGATGTTGGTCAGAGTTATGCACGTTACAGCTCGTCGATAAAGTTACAACTGGATCGGTGGGATGGCGAAGGGGATGATGACGGTCTTTGCAGTCCCCAACGGAGCAGTGATTCTTGAAACGGCAGCGAGATTGTCCGTGTTCGTTAAGGCACAACTGACAAAGTTTCCACTTTTCAGCTATCTTGATCCGCTCTTCCAAGGCCAGTTTCTTGAATTCGTCACAAAATCGGGTGCGATGATCTGTCCGATCGCAACCGCGGCACGGCTTTCGGCTTGGGAACTGACCGTCGCTCTTTTGCAGTCCCTTCGGTTGATTAGAAGATTGTTCAATTCCCACGTGTGTGTTCAGGAACCCTTCGTTCTTATCATTCCGCTGTTTCTCCTTTCTGTTCCGGTTGGAACGGGCTTCTGTAGTACTGTCCATATAAAGGGTAACTTCAGATGCTTCCGATACTATTCCGGACAGGAAATCCGAAAATGTGCTCAACGTAACTGCATTTTGCTGGCGCTTATACCTTACCCATTGTAGTTTAGTGCTGGGTGGTAACTTTTCCACCAACTCAGTGATGAGCATAGGGTTCACCAAATGGTCCACGAGTCCAGAGGCTACCAGATGGTCACAGAGTTGTTGAACGACCATGCCATAACTAATGAAACTCGCGAGGCGATCGACACGGGGTGATTCTGCTTTGCGCGCCTTCTGCATAAGCGAATGAAGGAGCTGTTCGGGCCTAACCATAAAGAAGCCGAAGCGTTTCAATTACCTGAGGAACCGATTCCGGCAGGAGGAGTCGACTTCTTACTGCCTCCAAAGCTGGCCCTTTGATGCTCTCCTGAAGTCTCCCGAGGTTTTCAAGATTGGACCCAAGGTTGCAACCATTCATTTGCGAAAATTTACATTCATTTGCTATTATCTCAGTTTAGAAGCATGCTATCGAAAAACAATGTATGGATGAATTTAACCTTGTAGTTTTGTCTGAAAGTTTGCCGAATAACATTGGCGTCGCACACGCATTCCAAAGTCGTGAGCGAGCTGTGAAGGTAACTTTCCACAGCGTGAATGAAATTTACATTCACCGCGTGGAGAGTTGCCTTCACAGCTCGCTCACGACTTTGGTATACGTTTGCGACCCCAATGTCATTCGGCAAACTTTCAGATAAAACTACAAGGTTAAATTCATCCATACATTGTTTTTCGATAGCATGCTTCTGAACTGAGATAATAGCAAATGAATGTAAATTTTTGCAAATGAATGGTCGCAACCTTGATTGGACCAGTTGCACGCTCTGTTTCCATTGTTAAAACTGCTCACGAAGAGGGGCCACTCTTCTGGACGTCCTGTGAAAATTGGCAGCTTCGAAAACGGTCCTTTCCGTGCAGCTATTTGGGATTTCGTCAGCTCCGGCTCTGCCTCCGGTACAGGGAGGGGCTGGGACGGCTGATCTAATTGACTTCGAAATACAAAGGGAGCCGCCTGAGGGATTGCGAAACTGCGGAAAGCGTTACTTACTTGAGGATTATTTAGTCGATGCACAGAGGCAGAGGCTGCACGGCAGGCTTGTCTACCTTGGTGAATGGTAATTGAGGATTTCGGAGCGGCGTTTCATCCTCGAGAATCGACGGAAATGGTTGCTCAGTGTTTCTGATGTTGCCGAGCCGTGTGGCATTATTGGGCGTGGAATTTTTAGGATAGGCCCCCCGGATATCATGGACAGGCTTATTTTGACCTGTGGTGATTGGCTGATTATCCGTCCACACTCTTGCCATTTCCGCCAGAGCTGGCTCACGATTTTGCTCGGAAACGCCACCGATAGCATTCTCTTCGCCGTCGAGGGGCGCGTCCTCGAATTGGAACTCCTTGTATAACTCAATCCTTTGCTTCCGAAATTCTGCTTCGGCATCCTTCCTCATTTGGAGCATTTCACGTTCCAAAGCCAGCTGCATCATGCGTTTCTCGTTCTCTCGTTACATTTGCCGAAGAAAGTTCTTCCGCATCTGCTCCAGTTCGCGCTGAAGCTGTACGTCGGCCTCGTCTTGCTTTTTTGATCCCTCATCTTGTACTTTATTCTCCGTTGTAGTCTGGGACGGGCCCACAGCGTCGGGGGATTTGGCATCGGCTGTCGAGTAAGTCACTTCTACGATGCTCTCTGTCACATTGGAAGCACCTCCGACATGTCGACAGTGTTCGCAGCTCCAAGTCATATCTTTGATCGCCTCGGTCACTTTAGCACACTTGAAATGGAACCATCGGCTACACCTGCGGCAGTAGACCATGTTACCGTCGGCATGATTCGGTTCCTCACAAAGTGCGCAGTCATAGCCGGTTTCGTTGGGGTTATGTCCACTCTCCTCATCAGATGACATCTCATAAATTTTTGAGATTTGTTCGGGAAACAAGTTCTTGGAGCAGTTGAATAATCACGCAGCTCAAAACTGTGGATGTTTATTTGAAATTTAGGATACGAATTTTTGTTTTTTATCATTTAGTACTCACATTTATGGTTTCTTAAAGTTCTAGATTCGACCGAACAAGTAGATGATTTTCCGGTTGCTATTTCAGCCTACAGCGCAAATAGAGTATAGTTAGCTTGAATTCAATTGTGTAAGCCATTTACTCACGTACTTAAAAACAATTTTAGGAGAATAAATTTAATTCAAATAGAAAAATAGAGAGAATTCAATAATTTTATATAAATTCAACGAAAACGTGTGCTTCACTTTTTAGTTTATCTTCGTCTTTTGTTTCTCGATCGCAGACGTCAGCTAAACTTCACCGCTGTTGTCATGACGTTTGTCAACCGGCGATAGGGATGTCGATTATCTCCACGTTCAAGCGTTTGGCGGCAACAGGTTGAACAATTCCTTTTGAACTGCAAACAGCCCATCTTAGGAGGGATGAAGTCGTTTTTCTCTAAATTGGGGAAAGACACATGGTCCCCTCTAACTTGACGCCGACCACTGGTTCATAACAATATCAAGGGCTCCCCTTTTCCTCCCTAAACGCTACGTCATTTATGGACCGACATTATTGAGCAATAAATTAAAGAATTCTTCTCAGGAATTACTTAGCAATTCCGGCAATTTCTTTGAGGATGTCTTCGATAGAAAGTGTGAAAAATTCTTCAAAATATTTTTTCGACGTATCTCTGTCGGTAATTCCTTTGGAAACTGTTTCGACAATTTCTTATTCTTTCTTCTTTTTAGATTTATTTACGAGAGTTTACCTTTATCTTTTTTAAATTGCTCTAGCAATTCATTTCACATTTCTTTTCTGTTTCTCCAGCAATTCCAGTAAAACTTCTTTGAGTTATGTTGGAAGTAAATTTGGCAATGTTTCTGAACTTTTTATTTGCTAATTTCTTCGGAAAAATCTTCTGTAATTTCTGTGGAATTCTTTCCGCATTTTTTTCGGAAGTTTCTTCGTT
Organism: Aedes albopictus; assembly: GCF_035046485.1. Classification (NCBI taxonomy): domain Eukaryota; kingdom Metazoa; phylum Arthropoda; class Insecta; order Diptera; family Culicidae; genus Aedes; species Aedes albopictus. The sequence continues at coordinate 26,338,311 of NC_085137.1, forward strand.
AATTCTTGGAAATTCGAGATTCTTCCGGTAAGTTGAAGAATCTGTCAGCAGCTCCTTTGGAAATTCCTTCATCAATTCTTTTGTGAAATCCATCCCTTATTTATCTCTGAGTTAATTACACAGCGCAATATTTTTGTCACAAGAGCAAACTTATGTGCCTCTGATAGATTTTAGGCCGCTGAATCCGAATCCGAGCTCAGATTTGCTCCAGCACGTCACAAGTTTAAGCTATACCTCAATTTATAGGGCAAAATATGCGATTTTGGGCTTTTTTTACTGCAAGCCATTAAGCATGGAAATATATTTTTAAGCAATCAAAGGATAAATTAGTCAATTAATATCTTAATTAATGATTTACACCAAACGTTTTACCAAATCAAATTCGATGGATTTAAGCATTTTATGTTTGTATGTAAACTTGCATGTAACTTTTGGAGGGTAACTTACGAACAATTTAACATAAAAATTTGTATGAGTACCACGTACAGGCTATGATTTTAAATTTGGAACAAAAATTTAAATCGTTTTCAAAGTGATTACAAAACTTATCAGAACACTTGCATGCACGAGGGAAAGACAAAAAACGCAATCATCCGGCCTGTCGGTTTCGCTCACTATTTCGTTCGTTTTAAGGTGCTGGTCAGAATCAGTCCAAATTGAAACAAACACAATCGGAGTTACGCCTGATTCGTAGGGTGTATCTGGTATAACAAGTGTGGATAGGTGATCTTGTTAGTAAAATATTTCTCAAATTACATGTCCACTCAAGTTTTGAATTCCGATTTTTGTTTTTAACAATATCGTGTTTTCATCGTATCAATGTTGAAAAATGACATGTTTTCCACAAACATTAGATGAAAACTTTACGCACCGTCGTTGGGAGTGAGAATGGGTCAAAAATGCATACTTCCACATTCATTGTTCGATAAGTTTTGCTTCTTTGCATGATAAAGTTTTTTGATCATTGGAATATGGTCTTTGGTAAGGCATGTACAAATGATGAAAAAATATTTGCAGCTCATCAATTTTCCCTAAAACTACTTGAGTATGAAAATTTACCCAATCTTACCCCTTCGAGGGGGTGACAATGGGTCAAGGGAACCGAATTTGCTTGTTAACCGAATTTGAAAGTTAATAAAGCTCTAATAAAGGTTGATACTACTTACCAATAATAAATAATATGATAAATATGAGTTTGAAATTCTAGAAAGTATCAATCCACCTAAAAGTGTCATGTTTCATCGAGCCTTAAAAGTGGAATTTAAAAAAAGGCCTTATTTTCAAGCTTTTTTCGATGATTTATCAAAAATTAACCATTTGCTTTAGAAGCCTCATTTTTTGACAGGAACTGCTGGCAACTACGAGGATGATACCATAAAATGTTTGATTCGATATTCGCAATAATTAATGAGATATTTAAGATAATGTTTGGACCCAATTTTGAACGCCACCCCCCCCCCCCTACCCCTGTCACCCCCAACGATGGTACACATCAACTATAGGACTAGCAAGTCAATTGACGTTTCTTAATAAAATTGTGCTCAACGATGCTTTTGTCCACGGTGCGAGACCCAATAGACAATCCCCTCGAAACTGCCCAATCCCAGAGACACAAAGGCAGGTAGTAAAACTCAACCAGCGCAAATTAATGACCCAAATGATTGCAAACGGCACGACATCCAAACCATCCAAAAGCGAGAGGCCAGGGAAGTGAGTACCTAATCCTAGAAGGCAAGGACAAAACAGAGCACTCACCACGGAAGATTGGCCATGTTTTACTGCGTTAATCAACCGTTAGGATTACAAGCACTAAGCAGGCTTTTGTTACTTCTCCATTGGTTCGGGCCCCAGGGAGGGTGGTGGGTAGGTACCTAATTCCGGTAAAAGTAACGAGACGACGAATGGATGCTTATGTTTATGGTTGCAATTCAGCTGGGAGTAATGAAGGCTGCATGAACGGCGGCGGTTTATTGTGTAATGCCATGTAGGTTTGTTAAAGGGGTACCTATTTTAGTTAAAAAAAAAACAGATTAATCCACCTAGTGGTGATAGTGCCTTTCTCGTCGAATATGTACTTTTCTTCGACGTTAGCCAAAATGTTCCTGAATCCTGAAAACACTTTACACTAGCAACAATTTAAACAAAGCCATCATCGATTTTCGAAACTTATTGATGATACATATTCCGATGTTATGTTTAACACCAAAACAGAGCAGAAACAGATCAGACCTCTCAGTTGACTGCTTGACCACCTGAACCCTAGTCGTGTATTGGGGTCATTGTGACCCCATTCCATCCACTACGGCAGCGGGGTGAGCGTCAGCTAATGCTTGAAGAAGGTTAACTTTATTCACAATCACAGATCACTTTGTGATCTTCGCCAATGTTTATTTAAGCACACTTTAGGCTGTATTTTATTATCATTGGTAACACGATTCTTGTAAAATTTGACCTTCGTACGAGGAAAATGCAGAAAATGTAGTTTTTCCAATCGAATTTCAATCGCAATGAGAAGAGTGAGGGCTCAACCAGCCGCACCCAAATTGTGAGCAGTAATTTTAGAAGCATAAGGAGATTGGAGATTGAAAAACTGTATAAGGTTGACGCGATTAAATTATATTTTTATATAAAACGTTGAAACATTCTACTATACATTTACACCGCAGGAATCTGAAATGGTGTGATTTGAAGAGATCGCTTTGGTCACGATTTCGTTCTCTCGCATATATGACTTTGATCATTTCTTCATTTATAATCTTACCCAACGTTTACATGCTATCAAAAAAGCCACAATTTGATTTATCGCTTTGACATTTATTTTGTTAACCTTTATAATTCCGCTATTTGATGTGCAGCTTGCATGGGTTTGGTTAAATTTTACGTTTGACTACTTCCGGCGGGACACCTGGAACTGATTCCGGTTGTCTCAAATATGGTCTTAGACTATGTTTTTGTCAACTGTTCATCACGTGACCAGAAAAGCCGGAAATTGATGTGATTTGAGGCTATTTTCTTGCTAACCGTTCGGCAAATTTTTGAAAATGCCGCGATTTTATGTATCACATGCATGGTTTTGGTTCACTTCTATCAAATCACACCCACAACCGATTCCGAACTACTGTGCCCTGAGACTATTTTCTTGTTGACTGTTCATCAGATTATCAAAAACGCCGCTATGATTTAGTTCCTTTCTAAATTTTAGCACTTCCGACGCGTTATTCGTCTAGTCACCAGTTCTGGAACACTACCGGTTCTCCAAAATATGGTCTGAGATTATTTGTTGGTTAACCGTTTATCATGTTACTGAATAAGTCATCGATATGTCGCATGTATTGGTTCTTTTTTACATTTGATCATTTCTGGCGGGACACCCGTAATCAGTTCCGTAACACACTAATAGGACTTGCGTCTATTTTCTTGCAACTGTTCATCATGTTACCTAAAAATCCGTGATTTGAGGTATCGCATGCATGGGTTTGGTGACACTTCCGGTCCGGAACCGGTTGCGAAACACTACCGATAGTCTCTTAAATAGTCTGAGCCTATTTGCTTGCTAAAGTTTATTAGGTTATCAAAAAAGCCATGGGTTTGGTTCAATTTTATATTTAAGCCGCTTTCGGAGGGAACTAGTTTCGGCACTACTGACGGGCTGGACCGGCTGGGTAACGGCTGGACCGATCCGAACCATTTTCAATACGAAACAATGGTACCAGATTCCGCGTCGAATGAACCGTCGGTCATTAAAATCGGTTGAGGTTTACTGCCAAAAAGTGGTGTGAGTTTATTTGTACACACACATACACACACACACACACACACACACACACACACACACACACACACACACACACACACACACACACACACACACACACACACACACACACACACACACACACACACACACACACACACACACACACACACACACACACACACACACACACACACACAGCAGCAGGGACAGGAGTCCAGGGGCTTGACGAACCCCCCCTCTGCGAGTCGGGTGGGAGCTTAGGAATTATTTCTTAAGCGAAAAAACTCCATACATCCGTATGGATTACCACCTTTGGCACTTCTCTCGAGAAGTGACCGAGCTCCTCCCAGTTAGCTCAAGCAGAGGATGCCTAGGATGTGGTGGGGGTTCAACAGTGGGCTCTGTTGGATCCCCATAAAAAGCCACATATCCGTAAGCAACTCCGTACAAGCGACCTGGTACCGCTTTCAAAGTGCCTTAGCCCAACAATTGGAGTGCCAACCGGCACATCAGGATCGATGCCAGTAACATCCTGATTATGGTATACTGGTGAAGGCGTATTACAACGGACATGTTACGAATCATGGATAGGATGGCGATGTTGGGCTGACAGGCGTGTCATTCTGCTCCCTGAGTAAGGAAGGGTGATACCGACTTGAAACGGCGAGTGGGCTCATGGCGCGACTGCCTCCGTCCCGGTAAAACCTTGGCAGGCCTCCGGATACGTTCGAAATCTGTCCATCAATTCTGATGGGTACGTAGGTTCGGATGAATCATTCCCGATCTATGCTGATCTGGCACTGAACCCGGCCCCCATAAGGGTCCGTGTCAACCCTAGCATGGCCTCACTGCCTGCAGGCATAGACGCTTGCAGGTATAGATAACCATGGGATCACGAAGGCGACTACGTACGGCGGATGGAGATAGCGGCTCGGAGGGGGGACCCTGAAGAATGGAAGAAGATAAAAGTCAAAGCGAAGTAGGAGCGGCAAATCCGTTTGTCAGAAGGGGTTTAACGCGGACACCACCGCCGCAAACCCAACAGGTGCAAACGCAGCTCGAACAAGAGCAGGAGCAACAGCAGCAGCAGCAGCAACAGCAGCAGCAGCAACAGCAGCAGCAGCAACAGCAGCAGCAGCAACAGCAGCAGCAGCAACAGCAGCAGCAGCAGCAGCAACAGCAGCAGCAGCAACAACTGCAGTTCAGTGTGTGGACAAAACCACCAAAACAACCGAGGGTGGAGGCAGCCAAAAAGCTAGTGGACGAGCTTCACGAGTATGTCGACAAGAGAAGCAACGTCCACAAAGACATCAAGGCGTTGGTGATCAAGATCCAAGGCGCTCTTGGATCGGCTGTAAAGGAGTGGAAACACGTAGTTCAGAGAGCAGAAGCAGCGGAGAAGGAGTTGTCAGTGGCCAAGACTGCCATTGAAGCAAGTCGCGCGGCGGAAGCGCGAAGGGCAGAAGTCAACACGGTTGCGAATGAAGTGAACGTAGCGAGAAGTATTCCCCCAAGGATGCAGACCACGCCTTACTTCACACCGAAGAGGCAAAGGGCATCGCCTGGAGATGCTAGGCCAGGTGGCTCCAAGAAGCACAAGGAAGCTAGTGTCACTGAAGTCCAGCCGACTCTCGAAGCAACTGACGAGGTAAACAGCCATAGTTCTTGGCAGGTCGTCGGTAGAAAGAAGGGAAAAGCGAAGAAGAAAACCAGACCCGAAAAACCTAAATTGGTCAGGAGGAAGAATAAGGGCGAGGCTCTTATCGTTAAAGCAAGCGGCGACTCGTACGTGGAGGTCTTACGTGCCATGAAGACGAATCCGAACCTCAACGAGCTAGGAGCAGACGTGAAGAAGATCAAGCGTACCCGCAACGGAGAGATGATCCTCTTGCTGAAAAAGGAACCAAAAGCTAGCAGCGTTTCGTACAAAGAGCTAACCGAGAAAGCTTTGGGCAACATGGTGGAAGTGATAGCCTTGTGTCCAGAGGCGACTATTACGTGTAAAGACCTGGATGAGATCACGTCGGAGGAAGATATAAGGCTTGCTTTGAAAGAGCAATGTGAGCTGGGAGAAGTCCGGATGTCCATCCGCATACGAAATGGACCTTCCGGTACCAAGGTGGCAGCGATTAAACTACCGATTGATGCTGCCAACAAGGTGCTGAGGATAGGAATCGTGAGAGTAGGCTGGTCCGAGTGCCCACTGAGTGTCTCTGAACCTGAAGTGTGCTTCAGGTGTCAAGAGTTCGGGCACATCGCACGGTACTGTAAAGGGCCGGATAGAAGTAATCTATGCAGAAGGTGTGGAGAAGAAGGCCACAAAGCGCAGGGCTGCAGCAAGCCTCCGAAATGCCTGATTTGCGCAAACACGAAGGATAGCAGCAACCACGCTACAGGAGGCACGAAATGCGCGGCCTTCAAACGAGCGAGTACAACGAAACCCCAGTGGAGATAGTACAAGTAAACCTCAACCACTGTGATACAGCCCAACAGTTGTTGTGGCAATCAGTTGCGGAACACAAGTGCGATGTCGCTATTATCTCTGAGCCCTACCGTATTCCACCAGGAAATGGGAACTGGACGTCAGACAGAGCTAAAACAACAGCGATATGGACAGTGGGAAAATACCCCTTGCAAGAAGTGGTGTATACCGCAGATGAAGGCTTCGTGATCGCCAAAATTAATGGCGTTTTCATCTGCAGCTGCTATGCACCTCCAAGATGGACAATAGAGCAGTTTAACCAGATGCTGGACAAGCTAACTGAAGAGCTAACGGATCGTAGACCTGCTGTTATAGCCGGTGACTTCAATGCTTGGGCGATCGAATGGGGCAGCCGCCTTACAAGTCCAAGAGGGAGCAACCTCCTAGAGGCGCTTGCCAAGTTGAACGTCGATCTTGCCAACGAAGGTACTATCAGCACCTACCGTAGGGAAGGTCGAGAATCCATAATAGACGTTACTTTCTGCAGCCCTGGACTGATCAGAAATTGGAGAGTGCACGAGGGATATACCCACAGCGACCATCAAGCAATCCGATATCGCATTGGGCGCGATCCACAGGTGGTATCAGGCGGAGCGCAGGTAAATGAGCGGAGGTGGAAAATCGCGAATTTTAACAAAGACGTGTTCGCGGAAGCGCTGCGGCTGGAAGCTGTAGTTAACCCCAGCGTGGACGAGCTGATTGCGCTACTATCACGCGCGTGCGATGCAACCATGCCGAGAGAGGGCAAGCCAAGACACAGTCGGCCCCCAGCTTATTGGTGGAACTCGAAGATCGCCGACCTACGAGCGAACTGTCACCGAGCTCGGAGGAGAATGCAGAGAGCCCGCAACGACGCTGAAAGAGCAGTTCGCAGGCCAGCTTATACGGCAGCTAGAGCTGCACTTAACAGAGAAATCAAGCTCAGCAAAAAGGCATGTCTAGAAGAGCTTTGTCGGAACGCAAATTCTAATCCGTGGGGAGACGCCTACAGAGTAGCCATGGCGAAAATAAGGGGACCAGCTGTACCACCGGAAAGGTGTCCGGAGAAGATGAAAGCCATCGTAGACGCGCTATTTCCGCAGCATGAACTGACGGGTTGGCCACCCACACCGTACGGTGCTCAGGAGGATCAGGAAGCGGAAGCTCGAATAACCAACGAGGAGCTGATAACAATAGCAAAAGCTCTTAAAACAAAGAAGGCTCCGGGACCAGACGGTATCCCGAACGTAGCGGTGCGAACAGCAATCCTAACGAACCCGGAACTATTTAGGATTACGTTTCAAAGGTGTATCAATGATGGCAACTTCCCCGACATATGGAAGCGCCAAAATCTTGTGCTACTGCCGAAACCAGGGAAGCCTCCTGGAGATCCTTCAGCATACAGGCCAATCTGCCTGTTGGATACTGTCGGCAAAGTGCTGGAAAGAGTGATCCTCAACAGGCTCACAAAATACACGGAAGGAGAGCACGGCCTGTCCGATATGCAGTTTGGCTTCCGGAGGGGTAGATCCACTGTCGATGCCATCCGAACGGTCGTGGAAGCAATGCAGACGGCGCAAAATCAAAAGAGAAGAGGTAACCGCTACTGCGGAGTGATCACGCTGGACGTGAAAAATGCGTTCAACAGTGCTAGTTGGGTTGCAATCGCCGATGCGCTGCACAAACTGAGAGTTCCCGAGTACCTCTGTAGCATTATGAGCAGCTATTTTCAGAATCGGACATTGATCTACGATACTGACAACGGGAGAAGAAGTAAAACCATAACAGCGGGAGTTCCCCAGGGATCCATTCTCGGTCCGACCCTCTGGAATGCTATGTATGACGAAGTACTGAAGCTGCGCCTCCCCAGGGGCGTGAAGATTATCGGTTTCGCGGACGACGTGGCGCTCCTAGTGATCGGTGAATCATTGGAGGAAGTAGAAGTGCTCGCCACGGAGGCGATAGATGTTGTCGAAAACTGGATGCGGGGGAAAAAGCTGGCCCTAGCTCATCACAAGACCGAGATGGTTTTGATAAGCAACCGAAAGGCGGTACAACAGGCGAGAATTTCGGTCGGAGAGTGCATCATCGAATCGAAGCGGAATGTGAGACACCTGGGAGTTATGTTAGACGATAGGCTAAACTTTAATAGTCACGTCGACTACGCGTGTGAAAGGGCTGCAAAGGTGATTTCGGCACTATCTCGGATCATGCCCAACAACTCAGCGATCAGCAGTAGCAAGAAGCGACTACTGGCAAGTGTGTCCACATCGGTGCTCCGATACGCAGCGCCTGTGTGGGTGACGGCACTACAGACAAGGAGGAACAGATCTCGGCTGAACAGTACGTTCAGGTTGATGGCCATGCGAGTATGCAGTGCGTACCGTACAATTTCGTCAGAAGCAGTCTACGTGATAGCCGGAACTATTCCCATAGATCTTCTACTCGAGGAAGAAAACGAGTGCTATAGAGATAGAGGCATATCAGGAGTCCGAAGAAGAGCCCGAGCTGACACCGTAAGAAAGTGGCAACAGCAGTGGGATAACGCTGAAAACGGAAGATGGACCCATCGGCTCATTCCGAACGTTTCAACCTGGTTGGATAGGAAACACGGGGAGGTCAACTTTCACCTGACACAGTTCTTGTCAGGCCACGGATGTTTCCGGAAGTACCTGCATCGATTCGGGCACGCAGAGTCCCCACTTTGCCCAGCATGCCCGAGTAATGAGGAAACACCAGAGCACGTGCTTTTCCACTGTCCCAGATTCAGGGCAGCACGAGACGGGATGTTAGCGGAGAGTATCACAAGCCTTAGCCCCGACAACATTGTAGAACGAATGTGTCGGGAAGAAAGCACCTGGAATGCGGTGAACAGGGCTGTGGGGCAGATCCTGTCGTCACTGCAGCGGAAATGGCGTGAAGACCAAAGGGCATCGGATCGCGATCGGAGTAGGCTAGATCCACCGTCGGGGACTAGTCCGAGTAGTCGTAACGCTCTGGTCTTGGGTCGTCGGGGCGCCGGTGAACCGGAAGCCACCCTCCAACCGGAATCATCGAACCGACCTCGGCACCTGACTGGTCGGGATCAAACCACCGTGTTCGGGAGAACTTCCATCGCCGGGGAACTCTCCGTCGGAGTAGGCTAGCTCCACCGCCGGGGACTAGGACGAGTATGTCGCGAGAAGCACCAGTGAATGGTCGTCGGGGCGCCTGTGAACCGGAAGTCACCCTCCAACCGGAATCGCAGGACCGACCTCGGCACCGATCTGGGAAGTATCGGTTCGGAAGATCTTCCATCGCCGGGGAACTCTTCGTCGGAGTAGGATAGATTCACCGCCGGGGACTATCTGAGTAATCAGCGCCCGTGGAAAACCACTGGTTCGGGTCGTCGGAGCGCCAGCGTACCGGAAGCCATCCTCCAACCGGAATCGCCGGACCGACTTCGACACCCTGCCAATCAACATCGAAGGAATACGCAACGCGAACAACGGTGTCGGGAGATATTCTACCGCCGGAGAACTCTCCGTCGGAGTAAGCTAGCTCCACCGCCGGGGACTACGCTGAGTCGCAAGAAACTACGTCGAATCAACCGGGTTCGAGTCGTCGGGGCGCCAGCGAACCGGAAGCCACCCTCCAACCGGAATCGCCGGACCGACCTCGGCACTCAACCGGTTCGCCCAGGAAAAGGTCAACGAACGCAGCGAGAAAGCCACCCGAAGTAGAATAGCCACCCTCCAACTGGCATTGCCGAACTGACCTCGGCATTCCACTGGTCATCTTGGAGAGCAGCAGCAGTATGTCAAAGGTCACGAGAGCGCAGCAGTTAAAGATTAAGATAAAGCTCATGAGAGCGCAGCAGTTATGTTGGAGATAAAGTCAGCGATCTAGCGTGACTAGCTATGCCTGATAACAAGTGAAGTGCATGAGCACAGCCCCCCCGAAGTAGTCGCTTCTAGTGGAATCCGGGGGAAGCAGGCACTGTAGACCTTGGTGGAGGTTAGAGGCGTAGGGTTCAGAGTTCTCTTCTCTGTTCTGAGTCCCTCACGAACTGGCACGCGATGGACGAAATCGGTAGCACTGGTCATGCTTATCGAACGCGTGTCGGGAAGGCAGAAAGGCTTTACCACCAAGTAAAAAAAAAAAAAAAAAAAAAAAAAAAAAAAAAAAAAAAAAAAAAAAAAAAAACACACACACACACACACACACACACACACACACACACACACACACACACACACACACACACACACACACACACACACACACACACACACACACACACACACACACACACACACACACACACACACACACACACACACACACACACACACACACACACACACACACACACACACACACACACACACACACACACACACACACACACACACACACACACACACACACACACACACACACACACACACACACACGAAACTTAATCGGTTTAGACGGCGACGAGCTGGTAGCGGTGCTCTCACGTGCGTGTGATGCGACCATGCCTAGGCGAGTCCACCCTAGAAATGGGAGGCCACCGGCTTACTGGTGGACCGACGCGATTGCGGACCTGCGCCGCGCCTGCCTACGGGCTAGGCGGCGGATGCAGCGAGCACGATCAGAGGAAGAGCGAAACGAACGGCGGGTGGTGTTCGCCGCTGCAAAAGCCGCTCTCAAGACCGAGATAAGAGCAAGCAAAAAGGCCTGCTTTGAGGGTCTCTGTCAGAGTGCCAATACGAACCTGTGGGGTGACGCCTACAGGATCGTTATAGCCAAGACGAGAGGTGTGATGGCTCCTACAGAGCAATCTCCAGAGATGTTGGAGGGGATCATTGGAGGACTTTTTCCGCGTCATGATCCTAGTCCTTGGCCTCCTTTCGTAGGACAGCCGGGGACTGGGGCTGGCGATGAGGAAAGGGTCACCGATGTGGAACTTGCGGGGATAGCTAAGTCCCTTAGCGTAGGTAAGGCCCCAGGTCCGGACGGAGTTCCGAACCTGGCCTTAAAAGTAGCTATTGCAGAAGCTCCCGAGATGTTCAGGTCTGCTATGCAGAAATGCCTGGACGAGGGAGTTTTCCCAGAAGCTTGGAAGAGGCAGAGCCTGGTACTATTGCCAAAGGCGGGGAAACCACCCGGAGACCCGTCGGCATATAGACCAATATGCTTGATTGACACGGCGGGGAAGGTGCTCGAAAAGATCATCCTCAATAGAATGTTGAAGTTCACTGAGGGCGTAAATGGTCTCTCGAGCAACCAGTATGGCTTCCGGAAGGGGAGGTCCACCGTAGACGCTATCTTGTCGGTTACAAAAACCGCCGAGAAAGCACTCGAGCCTAAGAGGAGGGGAATTCGCTTCTGCGGGGTAGTGACTCTGGATGTAAGGAATGCATTTAATAGCGCCAGTTGGGCTGCTATTGCTGATGCGCTCTTGCGTCTGGGGATACCGGAGTACTTGTACAAGATTCTCGGAAGCTACTTCCAGAATCGCGTACTAGTATACGACACGGAGGTGGGTCGGAAGTGCTTTCACATAACCTCAGGAGTCCCGCAAGGTTCCATCCTGGGTCCGGTGTTATGGAATGTCATGTACGACGAGGTGTTGAGGTTAGAGTACCCAGTGGGAGTGGTGATTGTCGGATTTGCCGACGATATTACGCTCGAAGTCTACGGTGAAACGATCGAGGAGGTGAAGTTGACTACCGACCACTCGATCAAGGTTGTGGAGGCGTGGATGCGGTCCAGAAAACTGGAGCTGGCTCACCACAAGACAGAGGTGACGGTTGTTAACAACATGCAGTCGGCGCAGCAGACGGAGATCAGTGTAGGAGAATGCACTATCCTGTCGAAACGCTCTGTCAAGCACTTGGGCGTGATGATCGACGATAAGCTTACCTTCGGTAGCCACGTCGATTATGCCTGTAAAAGAGCCTCCACAGCTATTGCGGCACTGTCCCGGATGATGTCGAATAGCTCAGCGGTGTACGCCAGTAAGCGCAAGCTTCTGGCTAGTGTTGCTACGTCCATACTTAGGTATGGCGGCCCGGCGTGGGGTACCGCGCTAAGTACTGAATGCTACCGACGGAAGCTGGAAAGTACTTACAGGCTTATGTGTCTGAGGGTTGCAAGCGCGTACCGTACCGTGTCACACGACGCTCTCTGTGTCATTACTGGTATGGTGCCTATCAGCATTCTTATCAGTGAGGACATGGAGTGCTTTGAAATGCGCGGCACAAGAGGCATACGCAAGACTGTCAGGATGGCCTCTATGGTCAAATGGCAGCGCGCGTGGGACAGTTCCACCAAAGGAAGGTGGACCCATAGGTTGATACCGAGGGTAGTTGGATTAATAGGCGCCATGGGGAAGTTTCATTCCACCTGACACAGGTCCTTACAGGTCATGGTTGCTTCCGACAGTATCTACACCGTTTCGGGCATGCGGATTCTCCCGAATGCCCAGTGTGCAATGGTTTAGAGGAAACGGCGGAACACGTGTTGTTCGTGTGCCCGCGTTTTCGCACAATGCGTGACCGCATGCTTGCCACATGCGGGGAGGACACAACTCCGGACAACTTGGTCCAGAGAATGTGTAGGGGTGAGATTAGCTGGAATGCCGTTTCAACGGCTATCACCCATATCGTCTGGGAGCTACAGAGGAGGTGGCGCGTGGACTCGGAGAATGGCTAGTCCAGATGCAGTACAAGAGGTGGTCCAGGGGTTCGAAGTCGGCTTCGTAGGTCATACCGGTGCCCTGCGGTCGAGATCGACCCTTACAGCGATTAAGTGGCCGCGGAGAGGTAGTCCCGGTAGCGGTGCTGTCGTGGCGTCGGTCTACTGGGTTGGATCTGAGCCCGCGGTTGGAAAGGGGTCCCCGGCAAGGGTCGGGGTAGGTGAGATCCTGCTGTCTGCAACCTACGGGTGCATCTGATAGGGCCTGAAGGGTAGTGATACCCTTCCTTACGGGCAGGTCAGATCGGGTTGCACGTGGGCATCAGTTTTTGATGTCTGCAAAGCAGTTGGGCGCGGGCGGGGTTGACCCTGCCCGCCTTCCGAGGACAAAGGGAGTGGCGAGGACCACTCGGGAAACTGGCTAAGCGCCAGCATGCTATCGTGATGGACTCTCCAGAGCGAGTCATCGATGTTCATTGCTGCTAGGCTACGGCAGCTAACCTTGAGGGTGCGATATGCACTAGCCCCTCTCTGAAGCAATACCTTCTTGGTGGTTCCGGAGAGACGTAGGGTTTGGCGACCATAGGAATGTGTTTTAGTGGGTCGAGGAGAGAGTAGTCCTGGCTTCTACCGGCATTGTAGAAGACGGCCTCATCCCCACACTACCCTAACCTTCCTGTTAGGATGTCTGATGAGCAGATTTATCCCCCTATGGTTTAGAAGGAAAAAAAAAACACACACACACACACACACACACACACACACACACACACACACACACACACACACACACACACACACACACACACACACACACACACACACACACACACACACACACACACGACCTCAACTGTAAGGTCGTCTTCAGTGTCTCGTACTTGACTCGACTCGAATTCCAGCAGGAAATTTGAATGTAAATTACCAGGAAAATCTAATACCACTAATGTTATACATTATCAGTTTTAGTTGTCTTTCTCATATTACATACTTACTGACAAAGGTACACAGTACAGCCGTGAACAAAACCTCCGACTACGATTGCATAATTAGTGCTGTAAATGAGCAGCTATCATGTTGTTTGCTACAAGGTGAAAACGATTTGCTTCAAAATCATCCATGTACCTAGTAGCACATCAGCACGTTCTCAGTGGTGGAACAACAACGTTTGATACGATGGCGATGATGGCACCTTGTGAATAGTCAATGACCGATCAAAAGTGTGTCGTACAAATTGCAAACAACCGAGCGTCGGCACCCCATGCTCATGCACCGAGAACCAATGCAATGTACTAAATGGTTGTTTCCTCACACACGACGAGAGTCCATTCCCGGCGACTTTTCTCTGTCGTCCTGCCTGGCTGACGGCTGCTGATGGCAGGTTGGCAAAATTCATTCACCGGGCATACATGGTGGCTTGGGTTTGAACTGGGTCCTGAATTCCATGCAGCATCACGTTCCATTTTCTCACTCGATAGGTATTGAAGCTACCAGTGCGATTCGGTTTATGTTTTTGACCACGTTGAAGGTTATAGCTTGTGGGGAGGCATTGGCAAAATTTTGTTAAGAAAAAGTTAGTCAAAACCTTAGAGGTGGTTCAGATATAAGCTGGTGTGCATACGTAAATCAGCTTTATTTAAACTTAGCAATATAGGTACCTTAGTTTCAATAGTTGTGTACTGTTTTAGAACATATGTATCACAAGTTTTGATGTCTTTTTCAGACCGGAATCATCGAGGCAAGACCGTTACTCATTTTTCAGTTATTTCATGAACGTCTCTGGAGATCCTTCTTTACCCCTTTACCCTCTCTGAGTTATGCCTGAAAAGGTCAAGGAAGAATTTAAAAAAGAACTCGATCCGGTATATAACCGAACCCAGACTTCTTCAGCAAAATAATATAAATGTTGTTTTTGCCATACACCTGGACCGACAGACAGTCGCTGCCCTTGGCATAAACTACAGCCAGACAGACGTATCACTGATAAAATTTTCATCATCTCTGCCTTCAATGATGGTATTGAATCGGTTAAGTTGTGGTCTAAATTATCAGACGCTTTAGTTCACCAAGTAATTGAAGAATATGGGTGAATAAGTTTGTGAGATTTTTGTACTACGTTTCACGTCTACTGCTCTGTGCTGAAGCGTTTCCAGATTTCTCCGAACCCATATCATCGAGGTATAATATCAATTTCATCAGTTCCGGTTCCTCTTTTCTGTCCTGCATACATTTACCCAGACGATGATGCGATGCGATGGTCGTGCGTGATGCCGGGCTTGGTATTCCTGATAATTTGATGCATACATACCGTGCCGGATAGAATGTTTCCAGACAGGTCAACGACACATCAGCACAAGTAAGCCGGTTAATGTGTGCAGTGGCAGAGCAAACAAGATTCAGACATCCTGATGTCTATCATAAATAATTAATATCTAGGTACGACCGGCCTTCTGGAGATAGTTGCATTCACTCTTTGAGTAAAAATAAAGAGTCTGGCAGTGGTGTCTGTTGAGAAGGATAGAGCAATCAGATCTGGTCAGATGCATTGTGGAAAATAATTAACATAGTAGTCCTTGCTATTAGAGTAATTGTCATTCTTTTGAAGAAACATTTCAGTCTTTGAACGAACCTTATGAAGAGAAGACGCAAACTTTATGGCTTTGGAGAAAACGTTGTACACGTCCGGTCACAACAGTGTCATCGAGAGTTACTCACTTTTTTTTGTCTGTATAACCGAGATTTTTAGCCCTCGGCTAGTTCATCTCGGGACCCACGCTTTACTTCCCTTCCGAAGGAAGAACTCACAATTTGCGAGTTTGTCGGGAGCAAGGTCGGGAGTGGGATTCGATCCCAGATCCTCGGCGTGATGGTCAAGTGTTCTAACCATCACACCAGGTCCGCTCCACCAGTTACTCACTGAGAGATCAGGTCGTGAGCGTTCTAGCAAATTTAAGAAAAATTGCCTTTTTCCTGTTTTCATAAATGAAAGAAAATTGCTTCTCAATGAAATTTGGACTTTATTGTTCCCTACTGGGTAGGATAAAAGCACTAGATTTCGCCCCCTAAAGCATTGAACTATCCAAATTATTGAGTTTCAACATATATTTGTCGCTAATTTACCTTCAATTAGTGATAACCCAGCTCAAAAGTACCATTAAATGAAGATTTAATACATTAAAATAAAAATTTTCAACATTGATTTGTGATTTATTTTTCGGGGAACGTTCATAAATCAAGTCACGAAAAATTATCTATTAGGTCTACTTATTTTGAAATCATACACTAGATATAAGTTATATCATATATAAATTCAGCTGTTCTCGCACAGCTGCTGACTGTACAGCAAACTCACTGAGATAATGGTAAAAATTGACATTTGTTAGCTGAAAAATCAACTACTGAATCTGAGTAATAAACTGTCAAAGTTGCTGAGGGATCCGATCGAACGCCAACAATATTTTTATAAATAAATTACGTCAAAAAGATTTTCTAATTTGAAACACATGGAATTCAAGCGATTGACATTGATCGATAAACTACCACAAGCGTCGGTTATCTTTCATACCCAACAAACAATCACTCATTTAACAGGCACCATTATGACGAATTAATTCAGCATAATGTTGAACAACATAAGAATTATTTTCACGTACAACCTATGTTCGGGTTTTGTTCACATAAGTTTGGAGAAGTTTTAAAGCATTATGTTGTGCACCAACTTAATTTTTTGTTGTTCAAAGCGTTTTACAAATGTACAGGAAAGTTGTTATTAAGCTTTGGCAAAAATGAATGAAAATAAATAAAAAGCAAAAACGTTTAACTCTCACAAGAGTAATTATTTGCTCTCATTTTGAGAACACCTATTATGAAATAAGAACTACATATAAAATTACATAAGTCCATTAGAACTCGAAACCTGTCGATTGCCAGCCGCATGCCTTCCTATCTGCGCCATCCTAGAAATGGTGAGATGCAGCACCCAAAGCAAAACATAATCTTCCCATGACTCAATAATAATCACTCCTGAACATGTGTTCAGCAGTCAGTGGTGAATTAGTACAGCACGTGGTAATCAACTGAACAACACCTTATACTTCAACAGCTTTTCAACCCAAAACATGTGTTTTCAATTCTGATTTCGCTTTTAGTATTTTTATCGCACGGTGAGAAAACTTGTATCGAATGCGGCCAAAAAGTGTTGGTCCTTAATAAAGATATTGTTTCCAGACGTACTGATTGCGATATGAATATGTTTTTATTTTTATTAATAAATATCGATCTTTAAAAATGTATAACAATATGTGGTGCAGTATGGTTTGGACATAGGACAGCATCTGTTCAGGTAATCTACTCATGCTCAGTTGAAGATCCGTTAAGCATTTTTTTTACCCTTCTTACACCCATAAGAAGGGTATAAATATCGCTCGAAAAACCGACTTTCGATGCGAGGCCCGGAGGGCCGAGTCTCATATACCAATGAACTCAGCTCGACGAACTGAGCAAATGTCTGTATGTGTGTGTGTGTGTATGTGTGTATGTGTGTGTGTGTGTATGTGCGTTACAAAAAAAAGTCACGCACGTTTCTCAGCCGTCTGTCAACCGATTTGAGTTCTCTTGGAAGCAAATGAAAGCTACTACATCCTAGTAGAACGCTATTGAATTTTTTTTCGATTGGACGTTTGGTTACCGAGATATCTCTCGAAGAGTACTTATGAGTCATACTTCTAAACTTTTTAAGATTTTTGACCAAGTGTATCATAATAAATATTTCGGCCGTTTGTCAATCGATTTAAGTTCTCTTGGCACCAAATGAAAGCTACAGCATCCTAGTAGATCACCCAAAAATTTTATTGCGATTGGACATTTGGTTACAGAGATATCTTTCGAAGAGTACTTAGGATTTATACAACTAAACTTTTTGAGATTTTTGACCAATTGTATAATAATAAATATCTTAGCCGTCTGTCAACCGATTTCGGTTACCCTGGCACCAAATGAAAGCTACAACATTCTAGTAGAACCCTATACAATTTCATTAGGATTGGACATTTGATTACCGAGATATCTTTCAAAGAGTACTTGGGAGTAATACAGGTTAACTTTTTGAAAGATTTTGGACCAAGGGTACCATAATAAATATCTCAGCCATCTGTCAACCGATTTGGGTTCTCTAAGCACCAAATGAAAGCTACAATAGCCTTGTATAAGGCCCTGAAATTTTATTTCGATTCGACATTTGATTACTGAGATATCTTACGAAGAGTATTTCAATAAATTCTTTCAATAAATTCTTTTTTATTATTATATTCACTTGTTATCTTGCATTATTTTTTCACTAGTCTATGGTAAATTATTTTTCAATAAATAATGCTGAACTCATACAAAGTGTATTCTAGCAGGTTATTGTTTTCAACAAAATTATAATTAACAAATTACAAATACACAGGAATTTTATGAAAACTAACAATATGTGTGTGGAGCGGACCTGGTGTGGTGGTTAGAACACTTGACTATCACGCCGAGGACCTGGGATCGAATCCCACTCCCGACATACTCACAAAAAGTGGGTTCTTCCTTCGGAAGGGAAGTAAAACGTGGGTCCCGAGAAGAACTAGCCTAGGATTAAAAATCTCGTTAATACAGACAAAAAAAAAAACAATATGTTTAATGAAAGCTTTGAATTTATATATTGTGGGAAAAATGCAAGAACCGGACAGCCAAAATAACTAGTTAATGCCAAAACTGATTAACTTAGTAGATATGTCATTTTTGTCCTTTTTACACCATAACCATGAATACCAAGTACTTCGGAACTAATTTATTCGACTGATTTAAGAGATATTAGACAAAGTGCATCTCGCTGATTTTCTTATCCATTTGTTAATCAATTCAAGATTATTTGGCAGTTAACAAAAGATACAATATTCCAGAATATTAAAGCTATTTTTATAACATTCCATATAAGATTCTAGGAGGTGTCTGGCATTTCTGGTAAGTCCATGGTCTGATGCTATTTTGGGAACCAATTCACTAGATGTCAAATCCAAAATATTTTCTAGAACTTTTGGTCAATCACACAAAATAAATTTGCTTAATACGCATAATACAACAATATTTTTAATAAGTGTAAGAAGGGTTCTGTTCACCATAGGTGGATTAAATCGGGTTTTTATTTATGTTTTTGTCATGGAATCTTTACTATGGGGAAAATCTCTTTTTCAAAGAAAAATCGCCACACGTTGCCCATTAATCCCTAAAAATATATAGATGATTTCTTTTGGAAATTTTACGAGGAATAAACCCTCTGAAGACCGCAAAACGATCTAAGGCATGTGGAAAAAAATATTGACTGAAAACCGAATGGCATGCCAACGCTGTTTATCATGTAAGGAATAACAATAAATAACAAAATCTCGTCATTTTAACGATCAGGAAAGGCTTAATAACTTTTTCTACGAGAGTCGTATCACTTTGCGGTCTTCGGAGGTCTAATTCCTCGTGAAGTTATCTACAGAAATCATTCAACGACTTATTTTTAGGGATCAATGGGTGACCTCAAGCGATTTTTCTTTGAAGAAGTATATTTTCCCCATCGTATGAACACTAAGAATGGCTGGCGCTAAAATATAGTTTCTTCGGTTGATCTGAAATTTTGCACAGTTGATATGGGACCCAAATGGAACTCAAAATATATGCAGGAATTGGAGTTTTTCCATTTTTTTATATTTTATCATATAAACCGTGTACCAGGCTAATGTTAAGGGATACTTGAAATGTGTCGATTTATGAATGCTGTTTGGTTATCTAGGTGATTGTGGGAACAATATTCAGTAAACACGACATCACTGAAATGTTTAAGCCATGATTTATCCCATAATCCGAACAATGTTCCGAGTCAAACTATGACGGACTGGAGGCTTTTATTTGACAAGTGAAAAGCACAGGAGCATATGCTTATCGATACATCAGCTTAATAAGATGCAGACAAATGTTTTGTTAAACTCTTTTGTTACGGGATCAATGCTTGTCGAATAAATTTCTTGTTAAACCTTTGAAAAGTGTTTCAATTTATCATTGTTGATACCGATGAGGAAAGTCGAACATTGACTACTTTTTCAATTGAAAAATCATTTAAACAGTAATGTGTAGAGCATAATTTTAGTTCAGCTATTATTACCATTATTAAGCAACAATTCAGCACGCTTGTTTGTTTGTGACTTGCAATTGTTAGTTGGGATGGACTCCAAAAATTGCGACCAGAACATCCAAGATGGTGGGCTTGAACCCAAAATGGTGGCTTCTGAATTCGGCTTTTTCTTAATTTAAACTAAACATTAAAAGCCAGATAAACGATGTCATTTCTGTTGCAATGAAATGGATTCCTGTTAGACGTATGAAAGAACGATATACATCAACATGACACATGAGTTTTAAAATAATGGATTTTTGAAGGCACGAGAACGGCGCTATCACCGCTAAGTGTGTTAATGAGGGTTTTTTTTTCTTACGCTCTGTCATATAACCTATGCTATTTTTAGATTTTTCAAGAAAATCTGGCTAGGATTGCTTTAGATATTCCTCCTTTAGAAATTTCTAGTAATTCCTTCAAAAATTCTTTGAGAAAAGGATTCACTCAGAAACCCATCGAATGATTAGAAAACCATCGTAAATATCCTCCAGCGATTTCTTCTTAAAATTTTCCAGGGATTTCTTCAGAAAATTCAGAGTTTCCTTTAGAATTTTCTTCAATTTTTTCTAGATAAAAAATGCTCCAAACTCCTTTCGAAAATTCTCCAAGATTTCATTCCAAGAGGTCTTCCATAATTCTATTCTTCTTTAAAGATACCTTGCTCGAATCGCTTCGGAAATCCCTCTCCTAAAATTTCTCTAAAAATTCCTCAGGAAAAACGTCCATGGGTTTCCCCAGAAATTGCTCCACAGCTACTTCCAGAAATCCATACGAGAATTCTTAAAGGAAATCACCCACGAATTTCTTCATTTTTTCTGAAAATCAAAAGTACGAGTTTTCGCCAAAAATGTATCCAAGGATTTCTTGGAAAAATATTCCACAGACTCCTTCAGAAATTCTTTCAGGGATTCCCATAGAAATTTCCCCTTGGTTTCCATCACAAGAGTCAAGAGTTTCCCCAGAAAATTCTTCAAAATTATGCGGTGTAGAACTGAAACTCCATAAGGAATTGCTTCAAAAATTCTTCGTGGGATTCATTTGGGAAATCCTCTTAAATTTCTTCATGGACCCCTTCAGAATTTTCTACAGATATTTTTTCAGATTTTCTTTCATAAATTCTTTCAGTGTTTTTTCCAGCAAGTTTTCCAGAGATTCCTTCAGAAAATCAAAAAGTCAACCACAATTTTGTTCATGAAATGCTCTAGGGATTCAATTGAAAATCTCCGAGGGAATATGTCCAGAAATTTCTTCAGTAATTCACCCAGACTATCATGCAGGAATTCCTCCAGAGATTCTTGGATTATTACTTTCAGTGGTGTCAGAGATTCATGCAAGAGTTCAAACAAAGAAATCTTCAGAATTTTTTCGATGCATTACTCCAAAAAAAATCTTTGGGGTTTTCTTCAAAGACAACTCTGAGAAACCCTACACGGATTCTTAAAGGAATTTATTCAAAACAAAACCCTACGAATTTCTACAGGAATTCCTTCAAAATTATCTGAAGAGTTTTTTTTTTCGAGGGATCTTTACAGAAGCTCACCTAAGCGTTCCTTCAAGTATTTCTATAGGATTTCCTTCAAAATACTTCCACAGATTACTCCAGTATTACTTTCTTCAGAGAGATAAATTAAAAGAATTCTCCAGGATTTTTCTTAAAAACTCCTCAATAAATACTTCTAGGAATTCTACTACGGGTTTCCCTGGAGTTTCTCCGGATAGATCACTAGGAATTTCTTCAGAAAGTCCTCCTGGGATTTTTATGCGAATTTCTTTGGGGTTGTTTCAGATGTTCGTCTTGCTGAAGAGTAAGATTCCTGAGATTTCTACAGGGTTTCTACTGAAGATTTCTTCTGAAACTTCTTCAGGGATTCTTCCAGAAGCTCCTACTATTATTTCTTCTGAAATTCCTTGGAATATTTCCCAAGAGACTTTTCCAGAATTTTAGGGATCTCCTCTGAAATCCCAGCAAGGGATTATTACAGAAGTTCTTCCATGGAGTTTTTTCAGAAGTTCCCCTTAAAATTTCTTTGAAAATCCTACAGAGATTCCTTGGGAAATCCTTCCAAGAGCTCCTCCAAGAGTTCCTTAAGAATTTTTCAGCGTTGAAATATTTTATATATACCTTTTTTTCTTGTCAGCACTTAAAGATACACCTGTTTTAACAAACAGTAATAATGGGGATATTTTTTTAAATTTAATACTTCTTATGCAAATCAGACGTATTTTTATGGAGTTCATTTTTTTAGGTTTTTATAATATTTTCTTATAATTTATTTTAATGATTTCCTACTGCAATGTTTTTTAGATCTTCACTTTTTTTAAGTACCCAGTTTTTTTGAAAACCTTAACGAATTATCAACAAAATTCTTGGTGGTATTATCATGAGGTACACAAACTCTTTCTCCCGCATATCCCTTGGAAGATTTTTGTGGCAATTTACGAATGACATTTTTGGAGGCATGAAATATAAATTCTTCTTCAGAAGTTCCTATAGTGGATCCTTCAGAAATTTACCAAAATTCTTTCTAGAAACCCTCCCATGCTTAAGAAATTCTTTCATGGATTATTTTAGTAATTTCTCTGGGAATTCTTTCAGAAAACATTCACGGATCCCGAGTAGAGGAAAAGAGCTCAATAATAACATATTTTGATATGGATATCAAAAAGAGATATGGGTTTAATTGACATAAGAGATAAAAGATCTAAATATATAATCATATATCTACTCCTGGAACATCATCATCATATCATATTTAGATTTTGCAAGATCTAACCAATAGCAGCGAACTTTTCGTTTGATCTTGAAATATCAAATTTTGATATTGTTCAGATGTTTCAGGAACATTTTTCAGATATTATTTTTAGATCTTTTATCTCTTATATCAATCAAACCAATATCATGTAACGACGAAACCCTCCCTGCGATGGAGATGGCTTAACGCATGAGTCGCCGTTCTATTTCGATCGTGTCTATTGTTGATAACTATTGCGATCGGATGAATGATACGGGATGAGGATGGAAAATTCTTTCAGAGGTACTTCTATAATTTGTTTCAAGCAGTATCTCCAGGAAATTCTCCATAAGTTCTATCATGATTTGGTTAGTGATTCCTGTAGATATACTTCCAGTAATTTCACCAGAAATGCATATAGAGTTTCCTTCATCATGTTTTGAAGTTCCTCAGGGGTTTCCTCAATGTATTTCACCAAAAATTCCACCTGGATTTTTTTTCCAAGGATACACTTTAAAAATTTGTATTCGGATTCTTTATGAAATTTAGAAATTTCTTCAGAAATAGTTCCTAGAAAGTTTGAAATACATTCCTTCGAAAATTTCCCATGAGCTTTTTTTAAGGAACCTTTATAGAAGTTTAAGTATTTCTCTGGACATTCTTTTAAGGATTGCTTTACAAATACATTCATGAATTCGTCTGTGAATTCTTTCAGAGAATCATCCATGAATTTTGGTAAGAGATTTTTCAAGGAATTTTTCTCAACATTTATTATTAAATCCTTAAAGAAATTCCACCAAAGAATTCTGAGGGAACTTTCATTAGTAGCTCTTACAAGAAATCCTCCAGAAAATTCCTCTGGATTTCACATAATCCTCCTGGGATTCGTTTAAGAATATCTCCAAGAATTATTAAAGGTAGAACGTAGAAAATTTATTGAAAAATTTTTCCAAGGATTCCATCTAAAACTTACTCAAGAATTCCGTCAGAAACACCATTCAAAGCTGTTTCAGTTATTTAAGGATTTTTTCATGAATATCAATATGTATTTTTACATAGATTTTGAAAATTCTCAAAATTTTAAATTTTCAAGATAATTTTAACGAATTTTAAGAAAAAAAAACTAAGAGAAATTTCTGAGAAAACCCCCGAAAGGATTTCTAATGGACGTCCTTGAGAAATTTCTGAATTAAATCTAAAAGTTTCTGAAGGAAAAAAACTTCAGGAATCCGTGCAGAAATTACAGACAAAGGTAGTGGAGGAATTCTGGAATAAATATGTTCATAAATTTCTGAAGGGATTCCTGGAGGATGATCTGGAACCTGGGAGAACTCCTGAAGATACTTATGGTAGAATTCCTGAAAGAATTTCTTGCAAAATTTCTGAAAGATATTAACAGATAAATATCCCTAAAACTGATTCACGCCGAGGACCTGGGCTCGAATCCCACTCCCGACAAACTTACAAAATGTGAGTTCTTCTTTCGGAAGGGAAGTGAAGCGTGGGTCCCGAGATGTAATAGCCTAGGGCTAAAAATCTCGTTATTACAGATAGAAAAAAATCCCTGGAGGAATTACTGAAGCAGTTTTTAACCAAATGGAAGTATTCTTGAAGGAATCACAAAAAAATCTAAAAAAATAACATTTTCAATGAATTTTTGAAGCAACACCTGGAAAACTGGAGAATACTGTGCAGTAATTTCAAGAAGATTTTTTTAAGATATTTCTTATAAAACGTCTAGAAATAAATTCTGAAATGATTTCTACATGAGCTCCTGGAAGAATCTCTGAAGTGATTACAGAAGGGTCACTGCAAATATTTCTTAAAGAATCCTTGAAGAAAGGAACTTCCAGAAGAATCTTTGAGAATTTTTTGGAGGAATGAAATAACGCCTGATAGAATATCTGGAAGAATTCCTGGAAAGAACCCCAAGGGGATACATAGAGAAATTCAATAAGGAACCTCTCTAAGAACTCCTAAAAAAATATCTTCCTGATCAGGAAAACTTATCCAAATGATGTGAATATGGTTCAAAATTGAAGTGATTTCCTTAGCAGCATACCAGTGTATGAAACGCTGGAATTTGGGATCCTTGAGAATTCGTGGTGAAACCCCAGTTGGAATTTCTGAAAAAGCCCGTAGACTAGTTTCAAGATTGATATTTTGAGAAATTTGTTGAGAAACTCCTGAAGTAGATCTGGAGGCATTCCTCAGGCCTCTCCTGAATGGATGTTAAGTGATCAAAAGGTGGAAGCAGTACTTTTGCGAACACCTGAACGACGAGAAGAAAGTGGACACGAAAGACCAAGGTGGCTACCTTGCATCAACTATTTGTATCAGCTTATGCACCAAGAAGGATCTTTTGTGGTGTGGGCACAGGGTGGACCACAAATAAGCTACACTGCACGGTGAACCCAGTATCCTGGAGACAAATTAAAATAAAACCAATGTGTCAAAAATTCATTAATTCTTTATGTACCTACTATCATTTTTTTTAAG
Source organism: Aedes albopictus (assembly GCF_035046485.1). Lineage (NCBI taxonomy): Eukaryota > Metazoa > Arthropoda > Insecta > Diptera > Culicidae > Aedes > Aedes albopictus. The sequence goes on from NC_085137.1 coordinate 26,363,615, forward strand.
TTCATGAGAATCGCAGAAAGTCGCAGTTAGCTTGGCACCGTTCTTCATCGGGACGATAGCACAACCAAAAGCAACTACAGCTGGGACGCCTCAAAGAATTCCACTCAATTTACTCATTCAGCTCCCTCTGGCGATAGAAATAAGCTCAAGTACAAGAGACCCATGGTATAAGCCCACGTTATGAGTTTGCATAAGTAATTACAAGCAATTGCGGTTGCACCCTACATAGAAAGAACGCGAAATTTCTCAAATCGCATGGAAGCTCATAAATCTTTCAACGAACTGCAAGTAGCTTCTCACTGGCACTGGGAAATGCATCCCTGATGCCAATGCTTCTAGTTAGGATGCATTTCCCAGTGCCAGCGAGAACAGCGCCATTCTTTCGGATCCTTCTGATTTGGGATTGTAGCTGTACTGCTGTGCAGGACCATGCAATGCAAGATAAAACTTTGACGACGTAGTCTCCTTCATCAGTTTGGGAATAAAATTTGAGAAATTTTCCTCTGCAATTTATTCAAACTCGGATGGTAAAATGAAACTGCTGCTGGAGGTGACCTAGATTGCGAGCTCAAACAGTCACATTGTTTCAAAGAACGGGATACCCGTTAATGGAGGTGACTTTGACAACCCAGACAACCAATTTACACGTATAATGAAGTTTATTTTCATGTTATACGTACTTTTATGCGGTTAAGTTACATCGCATAAGATGCGGTAAAAGTGCCTTATACGTAAAAAGTGGAGGCGCTATACGTGAATTGACGGAAAAATAATAACGCTATATGACTTCAGGCGATTTCTTATGCGATGCACGGTGTGCACTATCGCGTCGTAATATATCATCATATGCGACTTAATAATATTCGAAAAAAAAAACAATTCTTGTCACCTCAGTATCGAACTAAGAACCTTTGGATTTTCGAGCCACACTTCACACCGAACACCAAACACTACTTATGAATCACACTGATTAAATGTCATGACCTTCTAACTCACCTCAGTGTTGGAATGCACTTGGTTTCCGTGCGCTATCTATAGAGCGCAACGTGATTTCCCGCACAGTTATCACTACCTCTCTCTTGCTAGCACCACCCATTATAAATTATCAGGTCATTAAAACAAAAATTGATGAGTTTATAACTTATTTTGTAACCATAATTCGGCACCAACATTTCAAAAGGGCGTAACTGCATTTTGAAACAAACCACTCTTTCACATCTGTGGGTCATATTTTAAGTTTCCCACGAAATTCACAAACATTACTAGATAGAGAAATTGCTCTTCTTTCCTATACTGGCGGTGATTTGCATGGCGGCATTGAAATACGATCTACAGATGTGAAAGAGGGGTTTGTTTCAAAATGCAGTTTCGCCCTTTTGAAATGTTGGTGCCGAATTATAACTGTTAACTATCTTGTAGCTTTTTGGCACTCCAACAGCACCTCTTTCATTGTTATCACATATCACATCGCAATATACCAACGCTAACGATTCTAGCTTATGCGAGTTTATATGCACATTTTAACGAGTTTATTTGTACTTTTATGCGATTTAGATTGTACACCAATGCGAGTTTTACTGACATAATAAGAAAAGTACCAAGCGAAGTCGTATAATCATCGCTGTGCGCAATTATGCAAATTTAATTGACACTTTGCGAGTCCGCTCGAACTCTTTTGCGAATAAGTGAAGCTCGTCGCAATAAAATATAAGAATATCGTCTACTACGATGTAATTGTACATTATAAAAGTAAATTTGCACTCTTAGATGATTTTACCAGATACATCGCCATAAGTTCAAAAAATTACATTATATGCGATGAAAATTGTCATTCTGCCGTATATATATATATATATATATATATATATATATATATATATATATATATATATATATATATATATATATATATATATATATATGCGATAGTGAGTTAAAATAGTACTTTATACGATGTACAGCGTACATCCTTATGCGATTTCTGGTTATCTGGGAAGTGAAATAACATCGATCAGTTGAGCCCAATGTTACCCCGTTCTACGGTGTGTACCAATCGGAAACAATGGTTCCAATCATTGAACTGCTTTGTAGGTACCACCCACCGTTGACCAACAAAGTTTGTCACCGTGATTGTCGAGCGCGGGTTGGGGGAATCGGATCTGTGTGGAAACGTGATTTGTTGATCCAGTGGCAGAAGTACAAGTTTTTCGCTGCTCATTTGACATGCCCTGCGGTAAAAGCGGTGAAAACTTTTTTATACTACTTTCTGTGTCTGCTTCTGATGAGATGAGAACGAGCAAGGGGATGCTTCAATCTCGTTCCATCCACGCCACGTCCTACACGCAAATGGGTGATAATTTTGTTGACAGCAGTTTCCCGGTAAGGTGTGGTGGGCCAAACTAACTGAAAAAGTAGGACAACGGTGAAACTTTTGCTTTTCACATGTTTTTTGCTCACCATGGGAGCTTCGCTTCGAAGCTGGACGAGTAATCCCCGGACGATGAGTGACATGGTTATTATCTGTGTTGTTTGGGCGGATATCGATTTTTAGATAATCCGCCACTGGTGGCCAGTAACGTACAGCCTCTAGCGGTAATCTATATTTCCCCCTTATTACTTTGTATAAACGACAAATTTACAGAAGGAGGTGGAGAAATTTTTGAAGAAATGCCTGGAGAAATTCTAAAAAAAAAAATCGTGAAAAAACTCCTGTACAAAACCATGGAGGAGTTTCTCGAAGAGTTCCGGGAGAAATTTCTTTAGGAATTTCAGAAGGAATCCAAGGGGGAATTCCTGGAGAAATCCCAGCTGAAATTTCTGGAGGAATCTCTAGAAATTCCTAGAAGTATTTCAGAAGGAATTTATGAAGAAATTTTTGAAGGAATTAATGGAGGAATTCTTTGAGGTATTTCTTGGAGAAACATTTTTCCAGGAATTTCTGGAGGATTTTCAGGCGGAATACTCGGAGGAATCCCTGGAGTTATTCTTAAAAGAATCCTTGAAAATCCTGCTGAAAGCTTTGGAAACTTCCGGTGTAATCCTAGAAGGAATTTCTGACGGACTCCGTGAAAGAATTTCAGGATGAATCCTTGGAGAAATTTCGGGAGAAATCCCTGAAGAACTCCTACAGACATTTCTGGAGGAATCCTTCAAGGAACGCTCTTCTGGAAAAACATTTGGAATTTCTGAAGAATTCATGTATGAATCCCTTGAAGAATTCCTGAAGAAAAACTTTGAGGGTTTCCAGGAAGAATTCGTGGAAAAATCCTTGTTGGAATTTCTCGAGGTACTCCAGAAGGAATTCCTGGAAGAGTTCCGTGAGAAATTCCTTTAGGATTTTCTGGAGGTATCCGTGAAGAAACTCCTGGAAAAATCCCTGGAGGAAATATTGGAGGAATTCTAGCAGACATTTATAAAAGATTTTTCCTAGAAAATATATAAGGCTTCCTGAAGAAATTTCTGGAGGAATGCAGAGATGTCCATATCCTCAGTGTGGGAAAGAGAAATAGAAAATACACCACTCACGCTGTGCATCTGAACAGGAGCCCTTCTCTTATATGTGGATCCACCACTGCGATTCGGTTGCGCGCAAGCTTGGTGGGTAGAAATAAATCTCTTAGCTCCCTGAGCACTAGGCCACACAACAGTGCGGCGAGAGCGATTTAAAATTCTCTTCGGTGAAAGTGTAAAAAATCACCCGGGCGCGCGCTCCAGTGAGGTTTTTGCGCCAGAGTGCGCGCTGCGGTGAAACACCGGAGAGTTCTCGCCCCGACGACACCATGGTGATAATTCGGTGACTGCTGGGTGAAAACACGGGAGAGCGCCAGAGAGCAATGCGTGCGAAAGAGTGAGCCACACTCGATCCAAGGAGGACGAGCAAGAGCACGCACTAGCGCTTGGTCTACCTACCACCCAAAACAAGAGAAACTGGCTTCTTGGTGTGGTGAAAAATGTTCCTATCCCCAGTGTGGTCGATAAACTGACGCCGCAGTGAATCGCTACGGTGAAATGCCATCTCTGGAGGAATGTCTGAAAGAACATCTCGAGGAATTTCTGAAGGAATACCTGGAGGAATAACTTGAAGATTTTTTAAAAGAATTTCCGAAAAAAAAATCATGCCAGAAGAAATTTTTGGAAAAATCCTGGAGGAATGTGTAGAGGATTCCCTGGAGGAATTCCTCACGGAACTCCTCCAGGAATTTCTGGAGGAATTCTGGGAAGGGTTCCGGGAGACATTTTTTAAGGGTTTTCTAGAGTAATTCTGGCAGAAAATCTTGAAGGATTTCTGGAGGAATCCCTGGAGGAATTTCTGGAGGAATTCTTGGGGGATTTTCTAGAGTTCTTCCTTGACAAATTCCTGAAAAAAATCCCGGAGGAATTTCTAGAGGAATTTCTAAAGAAATTTATGGATGAAACTCTGAAAGAATTCCTGAAAAAAATCCATAAGAATTTCCTTGAGGAATCCTTGAAGGAATTTCTAGAAGATTCCTGAATGAATTCCGTGGGAAATTCCTTAAGGCTTTCGTGGAGGAATCCGTGAAGCTATTTCTGGAGGAATTATTCGAGGATTTCTGGTAGACATTCCTGAAAAAGTCATCGTAGAAGAAATATCAGGAGGATTCTCTGGAGGATTCCTTGGAGTGTTTACTGGAGGAATCTATAGAAAAATATATGAGGCTTCTTGCAGAAATTTATGGAGGAATGTCTTAAGGAACTCTTTCAGGAATTTCTGAAGGAATTTCTGGATGAATTACTGGAGGATGTTTTGGAGGAATTTCTGGAAAAATTCATAATTGAATTCCTGCATTAATTCCTCAAGAAATTGCAAGACAAAGCTCTGGAGGATGCCCTGGAGAAATTTTCCACGGAATTCCTCGAGGAATTTATGGAAGAATTCCTGGAAGAGTTCCAGGAGAATTTCCTTTAGGGTTTTCTGGAGGAATCTGTAGAAGGAGGAATTCTGCCAGAAATTCCTACAGAATTTTCTGGAGGAATTAATGGAGCATTTCTGGAGGTATCTCTGGAGGAATTCCTAGAGGAGTTCCGTGAGAAATAGATTTAGGATTATCTGGAGGAATCCCTGGAGTGATTCTTTGAGAAATTCCTGGAGGAATTTCTGAAAGAATTCTTGGATGTATTCCTAGAGGAATTCTTGGAAGAGTTCCAAAGGACATTCCTCTAGGATACTCTGGAGGAATTCTGGCAGAAATTTCTACAGGATTTTCTGGAGGAATCCCTGAAGGTATTTCTGAAGGAATTTCTGAAAACAATCCTGGATAAAACGATCATCCTTTCCTGAAGAAATTTCTTGAGAATTTCTTGGAGAATTTCCTGGAGAAAATATTGGAGGAATTCTGGCAAACATTCCCAAAAGATTTTTCCTAGAAGAAATTTCAGGAGGAATCTGTGGAGAATTTCTTGGAGTATTCCTGGAGGTATTTCTAAAGGATTTTTGAGGAATTTCTGAAAACAATCCTGGATAAAACATTCATACTTTTCTGAAGAAATTCCTTGAGAACTTCGTGGAGAATTTCCTGGAGGAATCCCTGGTGGAATTTCTCGAGGAATTCCTGGAAGAGTTCCGGGTGAAATTCCTTTAGGGTTTTCTGGCGAAATCTCTGGAGGAACTTCTGGCGTATTTATTGGAGGAAATCCTGAAGTATAAGAATTGCTGGAAAATATATGAGGCTTCCTAGAAAAAAAAATCTAGAGGAATGTTTGAAAAAAAATCTTCCTGGAGAAAAATGCTGCGTGATTTTTTGAGGAATTTCTGAAGATATCCATTAATGAATCCCTGGACGAATTCCCGAAGAAATTTCTGGAAAAATCCTGGAGAAATTACTGGAGAAATCCGTAGAAGATTTCCTGGAGAAATTCCTAGCTTAATTCTTGGAAGAGTTCAGAGAGACATTCCTTTAGGAGTCTCTGTAGGAATCATGGTAAAAATTCCTAGAGGATTTTCCGAATAAATCTCTGGAGAGATTTGTGGTGGAATTCTTGGAGGAATCCCAAAATAAATTCTTTCAGAATTTCTTGGAGAAATCCATGTTGGACTCCTTGGAGGAATTTCTCAAGGAATTACAGGAGGAATTCCTAAAAGAGTTCCGTGAAATCCTTAAGAATTGAGTTCCGGAAATCCTTGAGAATTTCCTGGAAGAATCCAAGGAGGAATCCTTGGAGTAATTTCTCGAGGAACTCCTGGAAGAGTTCCGTGAGAAATTTTTTTAGGATTTTCTGGAAGAATTCGTGGACCAATTCCTGGAGGAATCCCTGGAGAAAATATTGGAGGAATTCTGGCAGACATTTATAAAACATTTTTCTTAGAAGAAATTTCAGGCGGAATCTCTGGAGGGTTTCTTAGAGTATTTACTTAGAATATTATTAGGGGAATTTCTAGAAAAATATAGGAGGCTTCCTTGAGAAATCTCTGGAGGAATGTCTTAAAGAACTCCTTGAGGAACTTCTGAAGGAATTCCTGGAGGAATTTCTGTTTTTTTATCGGAATTCCTGAAAAAAATCAATAATGTATCCCTGGAAAAGTTCATGAAGAAATTCATGGAAAATATTCTGGAGAAATCCGTGGTGGATTCCCTGGAGGATCTCCTAGCAGAATTCCCCAAGAAGTTCCTGGAGGAATTCCTGGAAAAGTTCCAGTAGGAATTCTTTTAGGATTTTCTGGAGGAATCCATGGAGGAACTCCAGGAAGAAATCTCTGGAGGCATCTTGGAGGAATTTCAGGAGGAATGTCTGAAGGAACTCCTCGAGGTTTTTTTTTTAAAGAAATATCTGGAGGAGTTTTTTGAGGAATTTCTGAAGGAATCTTCTAATGAATCCCTGCAGGATTTTTTTTTTTTTTTTGAGAAATGTCTGTAGAAATTCATTAATTTTTCTGGAGGAATTCCTCGCGAAAGTGTTCCGGGAGAAATTCCTTTATTATTCTCTGAAGGAATCCCAGGAATTCTCTGGAGTTCTTCCTCGAGAAATTTCTGAAAGAATTTCTGGGGGAATTTTAGAAGGATTTTTATGAATTAATTCATGGATGAATCCCTGGGGGAATTCCTGAAGCAATTCTTTGTGAATTCTCTGGATCATTTTTGAAGGAATACTTGGAGGGATTTTTCGAGGAATTCCTGGGGTAATTCCTTGAAGACATCCGCGACAAATTTCTTTTGGATTTTCTGGAGGAATCCGTGGATCAATTCCTGGAGGGCTCTCTGGAGGAAGTAAATATTGGGAGAATTCTGGCAGACATTCTTATAGGATTTTTCCTAGAAGAAATTTCAGGAGGAATGTCTGGCAGAATTTCTGGAGGAATTCCTGGAGAAATATATGAGGCTTACTGGAAAAAAAAATCTTGAGAAACTGTTGGAGGAATCCGTGCAGGATTTCCTGGAGAAATTCATAGCGGAATTCGTAGAAGCGTCCCAGGAGAAATTTCTTTAGGATTTTCTGAAGGAATACTTGGGGGAATTCCCGGAAGAATTTCCTGTTGGCATCTTGGAGGAATTTCTGGAGGAACTCATGCACGTATTCTTTGAGGAATCTCTGTAGTTAGCAACAAGGATTCCGATCGAAATTTTCTAACCAGGAATTCCGACTCAATCTTCTCTAATTCTACACGCAATAAAAAATCCGTTCCGATATACGTGCACTCCCAATCACGGCAACGGGAACAAACGGGAACTATGCATAGCAACGATAACAACAATAAGAAATGTACACCGTGAACTAGATTTCACGTTTTCTAGAACGTCCATATTAACAGCAGGAACTAGTTCCAGTTCGAGCGTGTAGCATCACTAATTGTTCTAGATTGAAATTCTTTCACAATGACAGCTTTTTTTTGTGTAAAAGATAATTTTCTCCATTCTTTCCATTAACCCTTCAGGACGCGCGCTGTTGTAAAAAATACAACACTATCAAAAAACCTCACTCGTCGTATACAGCGCGAGCGAAGTGCAGTTTCAGTTGCTTGATGGCGCGCGTCCTGAAAGGTTAAATGTGATACGTTTGTAAAATTTTATAAGAGTCGAGATAATGGCTTCATATTAAAGCTCCATGAAATAATCACCGTCCGAAGCGCCATCTCAAGAAACCCAATATGAAGTACTTGGCGATATAAGCACCACAGTAAAATCCCTTCTTGGGAATACATATTACGTGTAACACCATGATTCTATTTTGCACCATGATCATTGATCATATTGCACCATTATTGTAGTGCCAACCCCCCCACCGTATGCAAGAACCCTGCGCACGCTAGTGCCTCTTCTTCCAGATATGTATTGTCAAATCCAATCAATGGCACTTCTGCACCATCTAGTGGGACAATTTCTAACTTAAGATTATTAGAATAGAGGTTCACATCTGTACCTGTAAACAACTCTGCCAAAGGCGCCCACTTGTTAATTTTGCTTTTGAAATCATCAGTATGGTGATCTAGTACGTTAGGCCGAATGGGCAGTTAGGCCAAAATTCATAAGGCCTATGTCCCTATGTTCATCTTATTCCATAAACGCATTATTGTACCACCGATGGTTTCCGTTCTTTTTGTTATCATGTATGCTCACTCCTAACAAACAAAAAATCAAAAATCAAAAACAAATAGCGCAACATAAATACAAGCTTTGCTTTCGATAGGATGAAAATGGGAGCACTTTGGCTAAGATGGGTTCCGTTCCCCTAATACATACCTCAAAATACAAGTAAACATTGCAATCTATCAAAATAATTTCTTCAAATAGAAGCACCACTCCAATCAACACCGATTAGTATAATTGCCTCAAACAACATTCTGTCTCCCTTGACCACTAAACGACCTTTTTTGCAGAAAGTCTATCAAATTACTACCGGGCCGGCACGGGTGGCGGTGGGGCTGACGTCCAACGGTTCCGAGCGAGATGGCTCCACGTGCCAGTCACTTTTCAAAACCCCCTCCGGGAATCACCTTTCATGTCCTTGGAACTTGGAATCGAAAGGCCAATGCGGGGAAGGTACTCTATCCGTTTTGTAACCTACCAATTAGCGAAAATTAAAATGTAAAACGTCCACGCTTGCCCAAGGCAAGCTTTGAAAGATGTCATCAGGCACAAGTGGCCACTTGTTGAAAGCGACTCCATCATCATCATCGCTGCACAGGCACAGGTAGGCTAAATTCCCCGAGAAGTGACACTCCTTGTGCTGCGCTCGGTATCTGATGGATGGCTGACAACTACCCAACGACCAACCAACCACGACCGGAACTATCCGAGCCACAGTATTTGTATGTGCGGACGCCCACAACTGTTTGCACAAATTGGCCTAGGGAGAGATGAATAAATATTGTTTTGGTTCGAATTACCATCCCACCGCACAAACTCGGCGCGACTATTATGACCCGAGCAAGTGGAAATGCTAGAGAATATTCCCTATGATGAAATACACTTTCATGCTCTACAAAGTTATGGCTTTTCCGGGGGCTCGTAACGCAATGGTCATAAGCGGATGGTCATGGCTTCGATTTCCAGCCCCAGCACTAGCAAATTTTCGTTAGTTGCTCTCCCTTGCTTAAAAGCTGCTTGAAATTGATCGAAACTTTAAGGGTTTAGTAGTTCATTCAGGTAGCTTGAAGTAGTCTCATCTATTGCCATTTTGAAACATTCTTTATAAGTGGAATGTAAATGTGGGAACATTCCAATCAATATAGGGCTTGATAGCCTTTGACCAGAGGCTACTGTTTTGGAGATGTTTGGTAGTAACTTAATCAATTTGATGTCAATTGTCTTATTTTTGTACACGTGAATATACAGTATAAAATAAACTTCTGTTCAATTTCATTCGATTTAACTGAAAGAATTTCTTTTCAGCATTGTTAACAAGCTTCATACTTCATCCAACTAGTCATTTCAGAATTCGATGGAAATTTGTGCTAAGTGCAATGGAAGTCATTTTGTTACACAGAACTCAAAGTAATAATATTTAATTGTGTCGCTATTAACACGCATCCTATATGAAGTTGGATTAAAAAGAGATCAAGTTCCTCTTAACGCACAAATTCAGATTCGATGATAAATTCTGGATTCATGTGCTAGAAGTCACTAGTGAGCCATTTACTAACTCGATGAAATTAGTGGTCTACGAAATCTAAAACTGCTGAACTTAAATATTCACCCCATATTGCAGATGTTAGTTTGGGGCCATTTGACTCAAATTCTATATTATATGCTGCATTCAACAAGCTGTAGTTCATCAAGTGTCAATAAATGCTTCAATAATGGTTAGGCACGCTGTAATGTTACTTCTGTACCTCAACACACACTAAATGCTACATTAGTGGTCTAATGATACTTAGCGCGCTCGGCATAGTTCCATCTTGCCGCTTATAGTGTTGCCACATATGATGCTTAGTCTGCTAAACCCAGTTATCTGGCTGTGGGGCATGGGAGCTTAAGCCTCAACCATCAATACAATTATGCATTACTCGATTTACAACATGAGTGAACGAAATATTCGATAACTGTTCGAACTATGTTCATAAAATGGCGCATAAAATATACAAGCTTCTAGTCCAAATGCGTAATGATAGTTCAATTTCGCTTTAATGAGGTTTTTTTTTCAAGCAATCCGTAACTAGAACAAAAAGCAGAAATAGATCTAACCATTCCCAAATGTTCATATTATTCGGTGAAATTAAACTTTTCCAAAGTATCTGCATTTTCTGTTTAATAAAAGAAAACAATTCCAAAACAATAGAATCTAATGTGGCGCCAGTAATAAAGTCACTGCTCAAAGCAATACGTTTACCGTATTTCACTGTTTAAAACAATTCGAAAACATAATAATCGTCTGTATTACTAATGAGAACTATCCCCAAACCATTAAATCTAATGTAAAATCATAGGTCAAAACAGAATGTTTTCGGCTTATTTGACTGTTCAAAACATTAAAAATACATAAAAATCTTCAGCATATTTGATTCCACGTATCGGTATTACATACCAACGTTTCATTTACATAAAATTCCACAGTTTTGCGAAAAAAACTAATGTGGAAAAAAGACATTTTTTGTATTGTTACGATACTTAACAACTGATACAATTCAATGTAAAATGCTCATTTACATTCTATTGATAGAAACTATTGATGCTATTGTTATTTTAACATTGTGAAAGTATGGTTTCCAATGATATTGTTACATTGGAATCCTATATTTTTACAGAATTTTTCAACTCGGTAGGCTGATGATCATTTTTAGTGTAAAACCATGCCCTGAGTTTGAAAACTTGAGAGAAAAAAATTACAGCGGAAATTTTGTTGACTTTCCATACAAAGCATTCGATATGAAATCGATTTTTGTTCTATTTTCAAGCAAAGTTGCTCCCTTCACACATCCCTATTTCCTTTACCAATACTCTGATTGTGCTGAAAATTTTACTGTAACTGACAAACATCTGATGTAAGTTGAGTTTTTTTTATATTTTTCTTACTGAAAAAAATACAAATCTACAAATTTTGCTCAAATTTAAGGAGATTGGCCTATATCATCACCAATATCTCGAATCCAACTTATTGGAGCAAAAATTATGCTCAGATGATCGAAACATATTATATTCAGCTTTCCATGTATGGAAAAATATTGAAAATTCGTTGACTGCAACGCAAAATACTTGAATTTTAGTAAATTCTATATTTTTAAAAACTGTAAAGCTTGATTTTCAGGACAAACTCAAAAACGGTTCTAATTAAAAATTTTAAAGCACAATCTTGATATCAGAACATAATTATGCATCAGAAATTTTGGTCGTTGATAAAAGTTCGTGACTTTCGTTTTTTTTTGTATGTTTATTTTTTTAGCTATGAGTTTTAGTAATTCGGAAATTAACTTTGAAATATTAATCAGTTTGAAATGCTTTGAAACATTTTCGGGTTGTTTTTTCCTGAAAATTTCTTTGGGACTTTTCCGGACATTGCTTTGATGGCTCCTTACACAATTCTTTACAAAATATCTTGAAAATTACTCCAATAACTCCTGCTGCATTAAATTTTGATTTTTTTCATAAACTTCTTTATGCACTGAAAGACGGCTTGCGGTAATAATAAGCATAAAAATGATTCCAAATTTACCACGTGGTCATTGACCAACTGACCAATTGACCCTCAGAATAGTAATTTCAACCGCAAGCCGCCTTACAGTGTATAGTTCGTCGAAATATTTTTGAGAAATTTAAATGGCCTATTCCTCTGGAAATTCTATCGCACATATTTTCATTCGGAATCCATTGATAAGAAATTCCTTCAGAAATTTCTTCATTTTTTTCAATTCTTTCGGCTTTCTCTGAGTGATTTTTTGAGAAATCATATATTCTTTCTGTTATTTTGTTGTAAATTTCTTCACCTCATCAAAAATTAATGAATTTTTGAATCGTCTTAGGAATTTCCAATAGAATGGTAAAAGGAATATAAAAATATATTGTCAAATAAAAACTTGAGAAATACACTGGAAAAATTTCTAATTCTATGTTTTCAAAGCAACATAGGATTAAAATACAAAGAACCTGATTACTGATCCTTTTTTTAATATTAAAATTTCTTCAAAAAAAAACCCATAGAATTTTTGAACAACTGTATAATTGTTGGAGGAACACTCCTGAAACGCCTCTGAAACCCCTTGGCATCCCCTCAGAATGCCTCTAAAACGCCTCTGAAACACTCCTGAAATCCCCTAAAACCCCTTGAAAACCTTCAAATATCCTGAAATTCCTTGAAATTCATTTGAAAGCTCCTAAGACACTCCTAGAATGCCCCTTAAATGCTCTGATAAACCTTGGAATATCCCTGGAACGCCCTTGAAACCCCTTGGAACGTTGGAACGTTCCTGAAGCCTTCTGGAACACCTCTGAAACATCTATAGAACGCCCATGAAATCCCTAGAAATACAAAAAAAAAAATCTAACAGCCATGCTAGTAGTAGGGTAGCCAACCACTTGGGCAGCGGCCGGTATTTTGGGCACTCTTCGCTATATCTCAGTCAATTCCAAACCTTGAAACCTGACTTGAAATTTTGTACACGGTTAAATACTATACGTATCTCAACGCGTTCCAAAAATTGTGTCAATTGGTTCAGAGTTGGCTGTGTTATAGCAGAAAAGTGCCCAAAATAGGACCCTGCCCAGATGGTTCCACTTCCCTATAGGTTGTAGCAGTGTTCAACAACTGGACCATGGATACATAATAAAAGTATGATAAAAAAATATATTTTTTTGTGAAATAACAATAAAAATATTATTTCGTAAACAATATTTATAAGAGCTCATTTTGTAACAGCAAACTCTTAAAATTTATCTCAACAACTGTGCAGTTTTCGTGTCATCAGCGGTAGAAGAATTTCAATAATAAAATTATCGTAAAATATTTTAAATATTGCAACTACACTAATTGTATACACTTTTTATTTATGCATCAGCTATGCATAAAAAGAGCGACAGTTACTCAGAACCAATATTGTGCATACGAAGTTTCAATAATTCACTATTGCAACGGTGGCCAGGGGGTCTTTATGGGGAGGGCAGCGAGAGGTTGCAGGAATGTTTCAGGGGGTCCCAAGGGGTTTCAGCGAGGTACCACGAGAACTCAGGGGGATTTTCGGGGATCTGAAGAGGGTTTTGAAAGCATTGCAGAGAGTTTCAAAGAATTTTTGACGGTTGTTTTTTTTTTTTACTGGAGTTACAGGTACGTTTTCGGGGTTTCCCAAAGGTCTCACGTGCGTTACCATGGGTTAGCGTGGATCTTAAAATGATTTCGGAGGCATTTCAGAAATTCTCAGATCATTTTAGGCTTGTTCCAGAAGCATTGCGAAGGCGTTTTTGGAGGGTCCAGAGGGTTTCAGGTGCGTTACATAGGGTCCTAGGGGGTTCTAGGGAAGGTTCCTGAGGCATTTCGGGAAGTTTCAGAGAATTTTCTATAGGATTCAGAGGCGTTACGGATGAGTTTTCGGGGGTTTCAGAGGGACTTAGCTGCGTTCCATAGAGTCCAAAGCGGTTTAGGAATACTCCGGAGGAATTTCAGGAAGTTTCAGAGGATTTTTAGAGACCCCATAACAATATTTTTTGAAACGCCCCTGAAAGGCCCTTTGATTCAAGGGTATTCTTGAAACCCCACGGTACGACCCTGACCTGAAATGCCTCGTATCGCCCCTGAAACCTCCGTAATTCCATTGAAACACCCTTGAAATCAACATAATAAACTTGAAATGCTACTGAAAGCCCTTTGGATGTCTTTAATAGGCTCTAGAAACCCCCTGAAACCTTTGAACCCCTAGAAATTTCTCTGAAATGCTATCAAACGCCCCTGAAACCGTTCCTAGAAACGTCCTTGAAACTCCCTAATACTATTGAAACGCCCATAAATTCCCCGTAATCCCAATAAGATGTCAACAAAACCTGACAGAGCGCCCTTAGAAGGCCCCTGAAATCCATTGGAACAACCACCTGAAACGCCCCTGAATCCCCTTGGAACCCCCTGTTTTGGGCTCTCTTGGAACTTTCTGGAAGCCCTCTTAGCCTCCCCTCAAATGCCCAGGAACAAGACTTGTTTTCACGGACTAGATTCCCTCATAAAAGCCAAAACTTAAATCATGCACAAATTTCCTTCTATGCCTTTTGCAATTTTTGCAAATTTTTGAGAGTAGGTATTGCGTTGTTCTTTGCTGTGCATGCATCGCAGCGTCCCTATAAGAGGCAGATATGGCAGCAGCATAATTGATCGCGTTCGCTTTTGTCTTGCGTGAAAATCAAAACAGTAGATGCGCGGTGTTTATTTTTTAGGATTGTGTCGCTCTTTGCTGGGCCTGAGAGTGTCAAAAATTACCTAGGTAACCAACAAGCAGTTTAAATGGCATTCATTCGGTACTATATGCGCCTTTACAACAGGTCATTAAATGCTAATTTGCCGTATATGCGCCATTAGTGCTAATTAAATGCAGGTTTTGGCGCGATATACGGTTAATTCAATGCTTAGCCCTCCTATCCCCCAGATTGTCAAAAATAAAAACAAATATTTCCCCTGTCCATTTTACGGCTTCCCTTTCTCTTTTCTTTTTTCACACTCCTGTGGAACTTTTGAGGCTTGGGGCT
Organism: Aedes albopictus; assembly: GCF_035046485.1. Lineage (NCBI taxonomy): Eukaryota > Metazoa > Arthropoda > Insecta > Diptera > Culicidae > Aedes > Aedes albopictus. The sequence goes on from NC_085137.1 coordinate 26,378,725, forward strand.
TGGGATTCGGTCCCTCGATCCTCGGGTTGACGATGGTGATGAACCGCGCTACAGGGTAAGCTCTTAGCAGTTTTATGGCAATAAAGTAGCAGTCATGATGCCTGTTGACCAAAACATACCATGCATTCGAAATGCTACAAATCTGTTGTCAGATTTTAAGTAGCATTTGAATTGTTAATATAGGGCAGTTTAGCAGTCGAATTGCTATGATTCGGCAGTAAGCAGGCCGAATGCAGATATAAAACAGAAATACGGCGTATTCAAATGCTTATTGGTTACCTGGGTAGTGTCGCACCATCGTATCGTTTTTAGCGATAGGCCGACGGCGGCTCAAGTGAATGATTGCTGATCGGTGAGCTTTTTCCATGTTATTCTTTGAAATGTATCTATTGGTTTAAAATCATCCTTCATATATTGAGTAAATAACAGGAACTGCAAAGTTCGTCACTTCAAGTGTCGGCCAAATTTTTCATTAATTTTGTTTCATTTTAATTAAATTCTCCTGTTTTTTTGTACAGTCCACTACCTTACGGTGCTGGCCATACGTCGGCATTAAGTTTTGTTTCAATACATCAGTTTTATGGCAAGTGGCATATTGGTTCATCAGTCCTCTCAATTGCGAGGTGACGCAAAATCTTTTTCATTCCATAAATTTTCATTTAAAATTTTCATGGTCTTACCAGTTTTCCAAATTTTGAGGTGACATATTTGTGTGTATTGTACACTGTAGGGTTGCATGGATCACATCGCTTACCAAAGTGAATCCTTGATCTATGCACCTAGCAAAACTCTTTCCTGTGAGAATTGTGGCGGATCCAGTAGAACATACAACCTCTAGTGGCAACGGTCAAACAAACAATCCCTTCCCTTCCCCGGTAAACCATAAGGACGTGGCCAGCGCCGTTTGAGCTCTCGAAACGTGTACATTGAGGATGGTGGCAAATCCCAAGCCTCAAGCCTATTGGTTATCTGTGCAATTTCTCTAGCTCAGGTCAATCACGGAGTAGCAACTACAACTTTTGCTAATTTTTGATTTAGGGAAGTGGAACCATCTCGGTAGGGGTCCTATTTTGGGCACTTTTCTGCTATAACACAGCCAGTTTTGAACCAATTGACACAATATTTGGAACGCGATGAGATACGTATAGTATCTAGCCGTGTACGAAATTTCAAGTCAATTGGTTTGGAATTGACTGAGTTATAGCGAAGAGTGCCCAAAATACCGGCCGCTGCCCAAGTGGTTTGCTACTCTATGTACCCTCAGCCATGTTCATAAAAAGAAGTAATTGGTGGGATTTCGTTGCACACATGTAGTAAATACGATTTATAATAAAATGAAGATCTATTATATGAAGATTGTCTGAAGAGAAATTTTGATTTTTTTCTGAAGAGAAACTGTTTAACACTCTGGTAGAGTTAAACATTTGGCAAATCACCCATGGAATGGACTATCAATTGAGTTTGCGACTATCAGGTTTGGCCCATTTGATTCAACGGGACAAATTTCCAGAGCTACAAGTATATCTCTAATTTAATTTAATCCTCTAATACCCAACCCTGCTTTTAGACGGGGTATAGTTTGAGCATTTTTGTAATTTTTGTTCCGTGGAAAATCATTTTTTTTTTTGGCTGATATTTAGGACTGTTTTGTATATCTCAAAACGGTTTTTGGTGTATTTTAAAGCGTAGTTACATTTTTTTTTAAATCATTGAAAAATTGATGTTTTAGTCAGTTTCTAGAAGTCATTGTTTATTTTGTATTGAATGGCTACAATTAACATATTTTAATTTTTTCTCAAATCATTATATCTTAGTTATATATGTTGTTTAAGGGAATCGAAAACACTCTAAAACTATTTTCCTTAAAATTACACGGAAAATAAAATTTTCTATGAAAAAAATTTAAAATAAAAATATTTCAACAATAATCTTAAAATCTCAAAATGTTTTCATCTCAAAAAATCCGTACCCCAAATAGGCTTCCAGGAGAAATATAAAAATATGGGGATGTTCAAAAATAAAAATTGGAAAAATCAAAAACTGGAATTCACGAAATCGAGAATTAAACAGAATTACACATTAATAAAAACTAAAAAATAAATAAAACAGAATCATCTTCCAAAACATGTTTAAATCGGTTTTAGATGACGAAAAAAGATATTTAGATCAAAATTAAAAAATTGGGTATTAGAGGGTTAATATTATATATTGAAGCCTTCAGACCATCAGATGTTTTATGTTTTGTAATTATTCGTTATCTCCTCCTTCTCGGGTGTCCGAACCGGTCCAGTCGGGCACCCGAAGGCACCGGCCGGTCCCATACATTGCATTGCTGGCTGGTGGCCAACCATCACAATTCGATCAAGTGTGCCGTGTTTAATAGCTTGCTTAATTTGCTCTGGCACGCCTGGACGCAAATGGAAATTGGCACGAATAATGATGATTAATTCCAAATGGAATGGCGTGGGTTGGTTGGTTGGTGGGAGGTGGTTTGTTCTCTGTGGTGTATGTTGTTGATATGTATTGACTATTGACCAATGTTGTTTGATGAAGAGTGTCTCAATAAAAAAAAACAGCCGAAAAACCAAATTGCGGCAGCAACGAACCGTTCGATGCCGGTCAGTTTAATCTAGCGTATTGATCCCACTTCAAATAAACCGCCAAAGTGGGCGCATTTTGGTGAATAGTGTAATCGATCGATTCGCGGATGCAATCTGCATCTATTGGTTAACAGATAGTTGATAAAGTCCACCCAAGGCCACATGGACGTGGTGGCAATTTGCGTTTTCAGTGGTGATTTGTTTCCCCAGCACAGTGCAGTGGTTCCTCAGTTACGCCCACTCTTCCATCTAGTCAAATCAAGCGGAAAAGCTTTTCCAACAAAATCCACCTGTGAGTGTAACCAAGTGGGCACGTGGCGTCCAAATTTCCACAGGGCATGTTACTGTATTCTAAAATTCAAAATTAATTTTAATTTGTTCTTTGCGATGAATTGTTTAGGAGGGATAATGGACCGCGCAGGTAAAGAGCAAACGGGACGAGGTGAGCTGATTGCGGTCCCGCATTTTCCGGCGGGCTAATTCAATAGCTCTGTAGGAAAAATAGCCCGCGGTGAGCATCCACATCCTGCCTGTGGTTGGTCCGGAACGTGTCGGCCGCGGTGACGAGCGTCGAGGGCCTAGTGCCGCACCTCGTTGTTGAATTTATGGCCTGAAATAGCTCGTCACGGCTGGTTACGGGTAGCACCATGCTCCACGCTTCGGCCTGGAACGGCTGTTGAATCGAATTAGCTCCGGGCATGTGGTATGGTGGAACGAGATGAACTAGTACTGCATCTGCTGCACCAGAAGTTGGATGAAGCTGCAAGTAATATACTATTTGCTTGAATAATTGAATTTTTGACGTAGGATCTGACGGGGGAAAAACTGGCTGCTGTTCTCTTCTTTGATTTTATAAATATCCACTTTGTTTAAATTCCTCAGTGTACCACGTCATTCTACGTTCATGAAACTAGTTTCAAGGGCGTTGTTTTTATTCGTTATTATTGGTTCCTCAGCAAATTGTTTAATTAAAACTCGGTGATAGATTGTCATGACTCGTCTGGTTCCGGTTCGGGTGACTGAGATATTGCCTATATCTTTCAAGGACACACGGAAAGTGAAACCCAGTGCCACCCTTTTCGCCAGAGAGATAAACTGCTCTCCTCTTTATATAGCCATCAGGGTAATTCATGTGTGAAGATCACGTTTTGTCCCAGTCACATTTGATGCTGGACCGTCGTCGTCCCTGCCTGCCGGCCAGATTGCTGAACCGTGTGATGTATGCTACTCACAGCATCGTTCCATTTATCTCGTCGTTCCCAGGGAAGGTCATGGCATGCACTCACTTGATGATGGCAACGACCCGAATGTGCCTGGAAGCGATTCCACGTCCACGGCGTCGTCGTTGGGCGTTGTTGGGTTGGAATTATCATGACAATGGTAACTATACTGGGCTTCATTGTGCTGCTACTGTTAGATGATGACAATGTCCGACTTGTGGCACAGTTGTGTAGTTACCGAATAATTCCACCCACCGACGAACCGAATGATGACTGTAGGAGATACAGGAAAATCTCTTCCTTGAAAACTGCTCTCAACAGACTACGACGCACAGATTTTCTTTTACTTTTATACGTCTTATGGTCGCTATCTTGACCATCTATCCGGAAGGCACTCATTATCGTAGAGGATTGAACAATAAACACTGAATGGATAATAATAGGTAATTTGGAAAACCCCGTAGGTCATCACTAAGGGTTTTATTGTACTGGAGAATTAATCTACCCTTTCTCGATTCTCAACAGGATTTTCTGCTTTAATTTTTCAACCTTGGTTAAATACTCGTTCATTTTTTTTTTCGATGTCCAACCATTTTCCAGGAAAACACCTAGAAATTTCTTCAATGACTCTCTTTGGATTTATCGGTTTAAGAAATTTCTCCAGGAATTTTGCTTGGGATTTCATCATGAGTTTCTCAATAAATTACACAAAACATTCTTCCAGGAACTAGTCCATGAGTTTCTCCATGTATTTCTCCAGCGATTCCTTAAAAACATGCCCTTCCAGCGGAAATTCCTTCACAGTTTCATGCAGGGATTCATCCACAGATTGTATCAGGAATTCTTCTAGGGATTTCTGAAGAAAATCTGCTATTTTGTCCTCTAGGATTTATTCCTCTCTTACAGTTAATTATTCAAGAATTTCTTTCAGGCAATCATTCAAAGAAATTTTTAAGAATTTCTCTACTACCTTTGTATGCAATTTATGCAAGCATTCCTGCTGGATGTGATTAGGATCTCCGTTTTTTGGTTTCCTTCAGAATTGCCTTAAGGGCGTCCTATAAAAATCCAGGATTTTATTCAAAAACTGCTCCCCAGTTTTTTTTTTGGTAATTCTTCCACGGTTTTTTTCTTCGAAATTACTTCCAGAAGTTTATCATAAAAATCTCCCAGGAATTCCTCTATAGGTATCTCAAGAATGCCTCCATGAATTCCTGGAACTTTTCCAGGGATGCTTTCAGAAAGTTCTACCGAGACTGTTTTAGAGTATTTTTTTTAGGGATTCCTTCGAGAGTTTCTCTTGTAAATGTTTATGCAATTCTGCAAGAACTTCTGAAAAATACTTGAAAGAATCACTGTAGGAATCCCATTAGATATTTCTGACATAACCATAAGAATAATTTAACCCTCTACAGGAAACCTTAAATGATGGTCCATTTCGGAAACCTGGGGTCCATTTGGACCCCAAACTTGATCTTCTGTATCTTATGATCCTGACTTATTAAAAGATCGGTGTCTTCAGCAAAGTTGTTGGGTTGGTCAAGGACTTACAGATGCCTGACTATTTAATTCTTAATTTCATATACAGGTGGCGCTAGTGGGCATGTAAGTTTTAAGTATTTGAGCACATATATATCAAGATCTTGACCACATGGAAATTTGGTGTTTTAAGCAAAGTTGTTTATTAGGTACAGTGTTAACTAATGATGGACCATTTGTTTGAAAATTTCACACATAGATGGCGCTACTGAGCGTGCAAATTTTATGTTAATATATCTCAAAATTCTTATCATCTAGAATGATGGTGTCTTCGGCAAAGTCGTTGAGTTGCTCAAGGACTTACAGATGCTGGTCTGTTTGATCTGGAACTTCACACATAGGTGGCGCTAGTGAACATTTGGGTAAAGCCTGTATCTGCAATAATCGGGACACAGAAATACACCTGTAACTCTGCAATAGATACATTGAAATTGCTCAAATTTGGCCTCATAACATCTTGAGATGTGTTCATTTCACCTACAAAATTTCATGTGGATCGTTGCAGTACTTTTTGTTGTAGCGATGAAAGAGTAGAATGTGCGCCATTGAATTTTGTACAGACCCTAGTTTTGCTTGCCAGCGCTGTAACTTTTGAATTTGGCGAAGAAAATGGTTGAAACTTTGAACACAAACCTCTCAATCACATTTAATGCATAGGCAAAATTTCAAAAAAATCGATGCACTATCAAGAATTTTATAGTCGATACATGTATTGGGACTGAACGTGATTTTAGCCTCTCAGACAGCAATCAGTCAGCACCCTTTATTGATTCGATTGTACTATTGAAAGTACTATATCAATAATCATCAAATTTTGCAGACATAATATACACGTAATCAAATATCTTCTGTAAAAATTTCATGAAAATTGTCAGAGAAATTCAAGAGTTATGAATAGGCAAACATCACACATGAAAAACACGAAAAATTTTCACTAACACTCACCCCTATCAACACCAGTAACTTTCAAACCAATTGATCAAAATTGATGAACTGCTAACGAAATTTAATTATTATCATCACAGAACTTTGATTTGTAGCGTAAAAGAACCATCTATTATGCGAATGAAAATTGTTCATGATTGTACATAGTGCTTAAAACCACACCTGTTTGTTTTTCATCCACAGTTAAAAGTAATGCGTCGATTTTTATGAAATTTGGCACACATAATAAACATACACCAAATAGTTCTCGGTCAATGATTTGGCCAATTTTACCGATTCATTACAGAGCTACAGCCGTACTTCTGTGTCCCGATTATTGCGGATACAGGCTTTATTAAGTATATGATCACAATAATATCAAGATCCTGATCACATAGAAATTTGGTGTCTATGGCAAAGTTGTCTATTGGCCCAAGTAACACACTTGTCACAGAAGAGTCACGGCGGCGCAGATTTTTGTTACGCAGAAGTCACTGTGACTTAATCCTAACAAATAAATACTTACTTGCTAGAAGTAAGTCACAGTGACTTCTGCACAACAAAGACCTGCGCCGCCGTGACTCTTCTGTGACAAGTGTGTTACTTAGGGGGCCAAGTGTTTACTAATAATGGATTGTTTGTTGGAAAATTCACATTGATGGCGCAACTAATCGTGAATGAGTGAATGAATCGTGAAACTAATGAATATTTCAGGTATCTCTGGATCCTAAAGAGCACCTAGAGAGATGCACGCATATTTCATATATCTTATATATCGGAGGATACGGATCAGTTAGCTAACTGGTTAGGGAACCAGCAGTCAAAATTTGAGAGTTTTTAGTTCATTCAATAAAAAGTTACAGCTTATTGAAAATTTTCTAGCACATAATTAAAATTTGCATGCACATTTGCAACTAGTACCACCTAGTGGCAGAAACTTTAATAAAACAATAATTCAAATCAAACCCCTTGATCTACCACACAACTTTGCCGAAGACGCCATATTTCCAAATAATAAGGATCCTGAGATATGTAAAATTTGAAATTGGTTGTACTCTAGCGCCACCTAGCGGTGGAATTTCGAATCATACGTACCATCATTTGTAAGTCCTTTACCAACCAAACAACTTTGCCGAAGACACCAAAGCTCCATGTAATTAGGGTCCTGAGAAATGTGGGATTGACATTTCGTTACAGTTACATCTGTTTGTCTGTGATTTATGTGATGTCGAAGACAAGCAGACGTAACACTGACAAAACTTCTCTCCCATATATTTAGTGAGTTGGTGTCTTCGGCAAAGTTATTTCCCAGCTCAAGAACTTTTCGATGATGAACAGTATGATTCGAAATTCTACCGCTAGGCGGCGCCAGAGTGCAAACAAATTTTAAATTTTACTTATCTCAGGATCCTGATAATTTATAAATATGGTGTCTTCGACAAAGTTGTTCAGAAGATCAAGGACTTACAGTTGAATTATAACTTGGTTATAGTTTCTTTCATTAGGTGGCGCTAAACAAGCTGTAACTTCTTCTTAAGTTCCCCAAAATAACTGGTACAAATTTGGGCTTGATTGATTGACTTTACGTGAAGTTGTAGTGTTTCTAGTAAAATACTCCTTATTTCACTACAGTTCATTAAACTACTATATCTTACGGTTAAGTTAACCAAATTTAATAAAATTTTGAAAATGTGTGACTTATACATTGATCTTTGATTATCATTAGACTTGACTCAAATATACTGCCTATGATCGCATAACTGTCCCATATGAATAGGAAACCCAGCAAATATGGGACTGATATGCAATCATGGGTAGTATATCTGGAAGGAAAAAAGTTACAGCTTGTTGAATACATTTTTAGAAATTCTTATCATTTGTAACATATTGCAAATTTGTAAACTAGCGCCGCCTAGAAGTGAAATTTTGCATTAAATGGTAAAAAAAACTGTATTAAGGGCTTACCAAGCAGTTTTGTCGAAGAAATTATCTTTCTAAGTAACCAGCGTCATGAGATATTTTAAAAACCAAAATTTACAGGCTCGCTAACGGTCCATTAACTATTAATCCTTGACCAGCGTAACAGTATTGCCGAACACACCAATACTCCAAGTATTCAAAACCCTGAGATATATGGATGAGAAATTGTGTCAGTGTTATGTCTGTTTGTCTCTGATATTTTAAGATGTGATGACTCTTAGTTTTTTTTTTTTTTGGATCCACTGGTATTCGTTTGGTTCATCAAAATATTTGAACAGTCCCCTGTGAACACTCTGCGTGTGCACTAAGTGGTGTTTTTTTTTTGAGTGCGTGCAGAAATTGTACACTGGGATTATGACTTGCTGGCTCTCACTGCTCTCACACAGGAGTCTACTCACCCGCACACTAACTCTGCATGTGAGCATTTTTATGTTATTAACTGTGCGTTTTCCTCTTATTCTTAGAATCTTGTGCTATATGCGATATACAAATTGCATGCTCACTGACGTTACCTGTGAGTAAAACGACTCATCATTTATAAGTTCTTGCATCTTAATTGCAGAATCTTATTTTTTTTTCTAAATAAACTGAATCCTCATGTAGGTATAAATGATTCAAAAAGTGTATGCTCATTAGCGTCATCTAGTGACAGAGGTTCGATTCAAGCGATCCATTAGCTGTAAATTCTTGACCTACCAAACATCTTTGCCAAAGATAGTAGAGACGATAAGAGAGTTATTAGGATCCTGGGATATTTGAGTATAAAATTGGCATACTCAGTGGCGCCACCTATGTGTGGATTTCCGAAACAAATTTTGCGTCATCTGTAAGTTCTTGACCTATGAAACAACTTTGCTGAACACACCTCTTTTTATGTTATCAGTAGCCTAAGATATAAGAGATGTACATTTAGAATGCTCACTAGCGCCACCTATGTGTGGAATTTCAAATCAAACGGCCCATCATCTGGAAGTACTTGATCAACACAACAAGTTTCTCGAAGACGTCATCTTTCTAAGTGATAAGGATCCAGTGATATGTATGGCATATTATGAGATACAAAGTTTACAAATACACTAGCACCACCTAGTGGTTTAATTTCAAATCAATCGATCCCTTATCTGTAAGCGCTCGACTTACCGAGCAACTTTCCCGAAGACGTGACGCTTCTACAAGTTCTAGATCTTCCGATGATAGACATTATATTACTAAACTGTTAATTTCAAATAGCGCCATCTAGTGGGGAAATTTCGAATTAACCAATTCACCATCAAATGGCGCTTGACCTACCGAGCAAATTTGACGAAGACATAAATATTCTAAAACAACAGAATAAAAAGACATAGACAATTCAATTTGGGGTCCAAATGGACCCCAGGTATACAAAATCGCCCGATTCAACTTTGACTTGGAATAAAAATCAAAGTATGCCATGAAATCAACTTTTTTTGCTTAAATAATAGAACTAGATCTAGTTTGAAGGTATTGCAAAAATAAAGTCAATATGTTTTACCAAACGTGTTTGCCATTATTCCACAGTTGCCTGGGGTCCAAATGGACCCCAGGTATCCATTAGAGGGTTAAACATAGATAAAAGAATCACTCTGAGAATTTCTGAAGAAACCATTGGAGCAATTTCTGAAAAAAAAATGCATGGAATATTTGAATTTCATTGGCAAATTCCTTGAGTAAGAAACAACTCATGAAGCGATTTTGAATGGAATCCTGTTTATAATTACGAAGACTCCATGAAGGCAACTTTGGAGAAAAGTCCTAAACAGTCCCTTGGGGATTATTTTAAGGAATCTATCTTAAGATTATTTATAGAAAAATTCTTAAATAGAATTGTAATGAATTTCTAAAAATCTAAAGGTAGTCTTGAAAAATTATCCTTAAAAGCCTTGATGGAGTAGTTTCGGAAGCAGTGCATGGAAGGTTTTACGCAGGAGTTTTTTTTTTTTTAAATTGGTGGTAGAATCTCTAGGAAACGACGGAGAAAGTTTTAAAGGAATCGTCGGAAAAAAAATCCTGAAGGAATTATCAGAGGCATCCCTGGCAGAATTTCTCAAATATTATTTGGAAGATTTTTCGAAGGAATCGGTGTAGGAATTTCCACAGAAATCAATTAAAGCTAAATGAATCTTTCGCAAATTTTCTGGAAAAATCCATTGAAACATTTTCGAAGGAATCCGTAAAAAAATTTAAGATGACATCCATGTAAATTAGGAACATATCGTAGGAAGAATTTCGCAAGGAAACCCTAGGATAAATTTCGGAAAGATTCCCTGGATTATTTCTTTTCGTCGGAGAAATTTCTGAAGGAATCCTTGGAATAAGTGCCATTATACAGATTTTTTTATTCCACGTATGGCATAAAAATGGAAATTTTCCAAAGAAGCATTTTTTTATGTTTAAGAGGACGGATCGCAAAAGATTTTTTTCAATGCACGAAGGCAAAGAAAATGCAATATTCACATGAATTATTACTCTATGTATGTGAGGATATAAACAGATTTGAAACAACATATACAATTTTTCAAGAATTCCTCCAGAGAGGCATCTTAAAAGTTTTCCAGGGATTTCTCGAGAAATCTTTTTAAAGATTCCTCCCACCGCCAATGCCCGCTAACAGCAAAGTTGCTGGATAGGGTCAAACTTCTCATGAACATATGAGATGATGACGAATCGCTCTTCATCTGATTAGACAGCGGGGAACTTCATCAGTACTGGGGCAGAAAAAAATTGAGAGCAATTAACGCGGTTAGTAACCCCGAAAGTGTTATTCCTTTCTACAAGGTTGTGTGAAGTTCTATGCCAGTTCTTTTGCTATTTTTTTATAGGTATGTTCTAAATCAGAGAATAGTATTTTCGATGGAGGCCTAAGGTAAAATAAAAAAAAACAGTTTGGACCAACCAACGCTGGTGGAAGAGCTTAATAACGAAACCAAGAATCAGACCAGTCAGAATTTAGAGTCGAACTTAAATGCACGTTTCAATCCATAGCCTTTTAAACATGGTGGCTCCATAGAGGAAGGCTGTATTGATTACTAAACACATGGGTTATGAACTCGGTTACACAAATCTTCGAATGGGTCAAACTTCTGTCACATTTTCTTAATATTCTAGAAATCCCTTTATAAGAAAACCTGGAAAGACCCTTGAGTATTTTTTCTGGGTCATCGGAAGATTTTTTAGAGAATTTATGGTACTGTTTGGAATTTCATAACAAATGGAAAGTATATGCTACAAATTGGTTGTGCCGTAGATGTTTTTAGTTCTTCCTGAAACCAACAAAAACAATTCTTTACGCCGCCTATTACAAATAGCCATAATAGACATGACCGGACACATTAACGGAATGCAGAAAATAAGAAATTAAGGGATAACAGGGCTGATAGTGAAAACTCATTGAGGGAATAGTGAGTTTGGACCAAGTTTGGACGCACTGAATAATCTTATTTGCGGTTGAAAATCGCGTTGGTGACAGTTTTTGATATGCAACAACACTTTTTCGGAAATTTTCATTTCCCGGGTAGCACACATTTTTTTAAGTGACCAGATTTGGTAATATATGAGATATATTTATATGTGTGTTACACAGTTCCAATTCGATAGGGAACAATACGGGTGCTTTAAATATTCTTTGACGAGTCCCGAAGATTTTTGAAATGCTTGGAGTTTCAGTTAAAATAAAATAGAAAAATGATCCATAGAAAATATGAAAACGATCCATAAAATATAGAAAATGATCCAAAGAAAATTGGAAACTGATTCATAAAATACTAGAAATGATTCATTAAATTTTGGGAACGATCCTTTTTTTCGAAATGTTCCATAAAATTGAGAAAATGATCCATAGAAATGGATCCAATAAAACCATATTATTATTAGGAATAAGCTTTACATTTGAATCTCTTCAAGTATTCCATTAGAAAAAAATCCTCCACAGGTTTCTTCTACAGCTTCCTCCAGAAATTTCTCCAAGGAATCCTTTCTAATACCTTCTATGAGCTTCTCCAGCAATATCTTCAAGTAATCTTTTTTCGGATAAAAAACCCTAATTAATCCACCTAGCGGTGATGGTGCCTTTCTCGTGCTTGAAATATCTTTACAACAAAACTCAAGCGACGTGTTGATGACATTGACATAAATACAAAATGAAAACTGCTTGCTAAATCTACTCAATATGGATACATTTTATATTAGCATAACATCCAATATTCAGAAAATATAAGACAAAGATCCAAATTTCAAACCAAACAAGTGTTATGAAGCTGCAAAATTTCGAAACGTCATTTTAGATTTTCCGGTCATCATTTTTTGACTCCAGATATCTACCCCAACTAAACTAAACGCCATTTTGAATATTGAGACACCATCTTGGATGTTCTGGTATTCATTTTTGGACTCTGCACCTAAAATTACATAAAATAGTCACCGTATTGAATTTTGGCATGTCGTTTATGATTTTCTGGTTACCTGTTTTGGACGAAGACCGGCATTCTTCCCCATTCAAACTATAGTCATATTGCAGACCTTGTGAAACAGCGCACAGCTTGGGTTTTCTGATTACAAATTTTGAATTCTGGACGTATTTCCATACAAAATATGCACATAATTCAAGAATTTTATAATCCTATAAAATAGGCGCTAACTTAAATACTGGGCCATTATCTTGGACTTTGGACCGCTATCTTGGATACTCTGGTGGACTCCGAACATATTTCCCATAGCAAATACACTTATTTTACATAGTTTTAGAGCTCAAAATTCCTTAAAACAGCCGCCATCTTCTGTTGACGCGATCAAATTCTTATTTTTGCATTCAACGTTGACCCATCCTTCTATAAATTTACACCTTAGAAATCTGGAATGGTACGATTTGATGAGATCGCTTTAGTTTTGTCTATATTTTGTTCTCTTTCATATATGAGAACTTAGACATATTCGTCACTGTTGTTCATACCTAACGTTTATCAGGCCATTAAACAAAGCCATGATTTAATTTTTCACATGAACGTTGGTTCTGCTACACAACAGCTAGTCTCTAATGTGATCTAAGGCTATTTTCTTGCAAACCGTTCATTAGATTATCAAAAATCTGCGATTTGATGTGTCGTATGTATGGGTTTGGTTAATTTTAATATTTTGTAATTTCCGGTGGGATACCCGGATCTGATTCCATGACATTACCATGAGATTATTTTATTGCTAATTTTTCACCTTTACCTAATCACCGCGATTTGATATATCGCATGTATGGGTTTGATTCACTTTTACTTTAAGCTACTTTCGAAGCCACAGCTGAACCCGCAACACTACCGGGTCTGACCCTATTTTTCAATCAGGTTGTCGATAAGTCGTGAGATGTACCGCATCCATGGGTTTGGTTAAATTTTACATTTTACTACCCGGATCTGATTCCGGGTAACTACCGGCTGAACTAAATATGGTCTGACACTATTGTCTTGTTAACTGTTCATCGGTTAACCAAAAACGCTGCAAATTGAAGGTGTCATATGCAGGGTTTGACAATTTCGACGGGACTCTCGGAACCAATTCCGGAACACTACCAGTTGTCTCTAGTGTGATCTAAGGCTCTTTTCTTGCTAACTGTTCATCAGGTTATCGCAAAAGCCACGATTTGAAGTGTCACATGCCTGGACTTGGATTATTTTTACATTTGGCCTCTTCCGGCCACTCAAAACCGATTCCGAAACACTTGCTTGCCGTTCATTAGGTAATCTATAAAGCCGCTATTTGATGTGACGCATGCACGGGTGTGTTTCTCTTTCAGATTTTATCACTTCGGCGGGAACCCCGGAACCGGTTCCGGAACATTACTGGTTCAGATATGGTCTGAGATGATTTTCCTGCTCATTGTCCATCAGGTAATCGAAAATACCGTGGTTTGATGTGTCGCATGCATGGGTTTGGTTCAGTTGTATGTTTTGCTACTTCCAGCGGGACGCCTAGAACTGATTCCAGAACACAACCGGTTCAGATATGGTCCGAGACTATTTTCCTGCTTACCGCTCATTAGGTTATCGAAAATGCCGTTGTATAATGTGTCGCATGCATGGGTTTGGTTCAATTGTATGTTTTGCCACTTCCAGCGGGACGCCTAGAACCGGTTCCGGAACACTACCGGTTCAGATATGGTCTAAGACTATTTTCCTGCTTACCGCTCATCAGGTCATCGAAAATGCCGTGGTTTGATGTGTCGCATGTATGGGTTTGGTTCAATTGTTCATTTGGCCACTTCCAGCGGGACGCCTAGAACCGGTTCCGGAACACTACCGGTTCAGATAAGGTCTGAGACTATTTTCCTGCTTACCGCTCATCAGGTTATCGAAAATGCCGTGGTTGGGTGTGTCGCATGCATGGGTTTGGTTCAATTGTATATTTGGCCACTTCCAGCGGGACACCCAGAACCGGTTCCGGAACACTACCGGTTCAGATATGGTCTTAGACTATTTTTCTGCTTACCGCTCATCAGGTTATCGAAAATGCCATGGTTTGATGTGTCGCATGCATAGGTTTGATGCATTTTCATATCTGGTCCCTTCCTGGGGTACCGTTCCGGAACACCTAAATGGCCATATCTCCGGAACGGCTGGACCGATCCAAACCATTTTCAATAGGAAACAATGGGACCAGATTCCGCGTCGAATGAACCGTCGGTCATTGAAATCGGTTGAGGTTTACTGCCAAAAAGTGATGTGAGTTTTTTTGTACACACACACACACGCACACACATACACACACACACACACATACACACACACAGACATCACCTCAACTCGTCGAGCTGAGTTGATTGGTATATATGACTCGACCCTCCGGGGCTGCTATCAAAAAGTCATTTTTGGAGTGAACATATAGCCTTTCCAGTACACTTAGTGTACGAGAAAGGCAAAAAACAAGAGGTTGCCTTCATAGATTATTCCAGGGATTCCTTTGGAAATTTCTCCAAGGGTTGCTTCAAAAATGTCTCAAAGTATTCCAGATTTTTTCCAATGATCACATTAGAATTTTTTCATTTCCCGTAGGATTTTCTACATGGATTCTTAAAAATCTCTTATGGATAACTTCAGAAATGACTTAAGACATTCTTGCATAAAATCTTCCAAAGATTCAGAAATTCTTCCAGCGGTACTTTCAGGATTTTTTTAAGATATTTATTGCAAATTTCTTCAGGAACTTCTGAAACGACACATTTGGAAAGTTTTACATGGATTGGAAATATTGCGGGCCATTCTTTGGAAAATCGCCTTAAGATTCCTTCAGATATTTTCCCACAGATTCATTCAAAAAATAATTCTTTCCGAAATTTCTCCAGTGGTTTCAAAAAAAACTTCCTATAATTCCTTTAGGTATGCCTACATATGCATTCCTTCACCAACTCTCCCAGAAATTTCAGGGATTCTTCACGAGAAAATGTCTCCAGGAATTCGTATAGAAATTAGTCAAGAACCATTTTCTGTAAATGTCTACAAGTCTTCCTTTTGAATTTTTTGGATTTTAATAGAAAAAATATAAAGGAAGAAGGAATTATAAAATTTTGAAGCTGAAAAATGATGGGTAGAATTCCTGAAAGAATTTCTTCATGTTTCATTCAGGAATTCTACCCATCATTTTTCAGCTTCAAAATTTTATAATTCCTTCTTCCTCCAGGAATATCTTCAGAAAATTCACCCTTGATCTTCTGAGGAATGTCCCTTGAATTCATTCAGATATATTTTTAAAATATTTTACAAGAATCTCTCCAGAGATTTCGTTTACTTTTTTTTACTTGATTCTTCAGAAATTCATTCACAAGTTAAATTATCAAGGATTGCTTCAGAAATCCTTCCATATTTTTTTCAGTAATTCGTATGGAGATTCCTCTAGAAATTCCTCAAAAATTCCTTCAAAAATCCCTCCAGGAATTTCTTGGAAAATTTCTACAAGATTTTTTTTTGAAAAACTCTTCAGTGCTTCAGAAATATTTCCGGGGCTTCTTTCAGAAATTCCTCCAGCAATTATTTGATACATATTTTTAGGGCTTTTCAAAGAAGTTCTTCCAGCACAGTTATTTTTATGAGCGGAATTTTTCTGCAAAACACTATTCAATTTTTGGGAATTGGGGAGTATATAAAATGTATACTACAAGTTTAAATTATGATGAGCGCAACTTTCCAATCATAGGTCGCCAGTTGGTTGTTATGATGAGTAACTGTTGCAAAATCTTTTGGATGCGATTTTTGTAGAGGTTGTGTTTTATTTTTAGGAGAAAAATAGTTATAAAATTATTTTGTTATATGCCCTAGTTTACAATAGTTGTGAGCAAGGAACTGAAAATATTCAAGGCCAATTACCGAAAATAAGATATTGTCTTGTTAGCTCTATGCGCTCAGTATTTGAAACAATTCCCAAGATTGGATGAACAGACGAATACAGCCGAACTATATTTGATGTACGTATTCTACTTGTGGAAATTTGGTTAAACGCAAAGCCTTTTGATTGATGGACCAATGGTGTAGCCAGGAGGGTCATTAGGCCGTCCCTATTTATGTAAGAGTTGAAAATGTTAAAAGATAAATATTGCAAAATAGTCGGACTCGATTATCCGGAGTCGGATACTGAAGCTTCACCGACATACAGGGGATGACCAAAATGTTTGGGATAGGCAACTTTTTTTTCTCCCACAAAAAATCAACATGCTGTAACTTTTCGTAGAGTGCATCAATTTTTTACTGTTTGTCAACCTATTATATGTGCATCATTGGTACAAATTTGGGCTCGATTGATTATTTTTTCGCGAAGTTAGAACCGTTCGGGTAAAACACTATTTTTTCGACAATTAATTTTTGAACTGTCATATCTCGGAAACCAGTGAACCGAATTGAATGAATTTTTTAACGTTTATCAACAATATATTGATACTGAATACGACGTTATAAAATGTAATATTTTCTCACGGCGAGTTAGATTATACCGGGTTGAAATTTTTACCCATATAGAGGAAAATAAGTCAAATTTACAATACCACACACAAATTATTAAATGTGCTCTTCCTTCAATCTAAATAGGTTCTTATATATCTGATTAGAGATAACTTGAGAACAGAAGTGGAAAATCTTTGGATATCAACACTAAAATTTATTGACATTGATGTAAAAAAAATACATTTTTTCGAGAAAAATCTAAAAAGTGTCAATCCATGATAACTTTTTTCAACGTTTAAAAAGTACCTATGTTTTAATAGTTTGTGAAGCATTCACATATTGTTAGTGTACGTTCAAAATTTCATTCAATTCGGTTCACTGGTTTCCGAGATATGACAGCTCAAAAATTAGTTGTCTTAAAAATAGTGTTTTACCCAAACGGTTCTAACTTTGCGAAATATTAATCAATCGAGCCCAAATTTGTACCAATGATGCACATATAATAGGTTAACAAACAGTCAAAATTTGAGATTTTTTGATGCGCCCTATGAAAAATTGTTGCATGTTGAACTTTTTTGTGAGAGAAAAAAAAAGTTGCCTATCCCAATCATTTTTGCCATCCCCTGTATATCTCGGAAACGAAATGTTATAAAAAATTGAAATTTTAGCATCTTGTCAAGCTAAATTTGATTAATTTTCTGTAAAAAAAAAATCAGCTTTCTACATCATTCCGTTTGCCAGGTATATGTTAGAGAAGCTTCAGAACCTAACTCCGGATAATCGAATCCGACCTGTAGTGCCAAAACTGTGCTAAGAATTACAATATAACTTTTCGCTTTGAGTTATCCGGAAAAATAGGTTAGATTTCTTTTGAGCTCTCGAAATATGTCCAAAATGGTTATTTTTCGGTTGTGTTTTGCCAATATCCCAAAAACAACAAGAGATAAAGCAATTATGAACACATTCTTTGCCCTTTGATGTTCTAAAATCATCTATTTTAGTAGAACAGGGTATTTTTGCCAAAAAAATGTACCTATGAATGTTTTTAAGCTAAAACGATCATGTTGCAATATTAAACTTAAAAGATTTCCACTTTTTTTTTGTCAAAAATAGGGACGCCCTTAGGTGCTACCAAAAGAGCGTATTTGAACATTTGTTGCATTTTTGGAAAGAAAACCTCGAACCTCATGAAAACACTATAGGGGTACTCACTAAACAGATTAAATTGCTGCGTAAGCCATGATTTTCTGCTTATTCGAAATGTTTCATGAATTTGCGAATGAAATAATCAAAGATTGCCTTGGTGATCGCGACGTTTAATCAGTTTAATCAGTTTACGCTGTTAAGTGAATCCCCCTAATGTAATTTTATTTATTATTTCATGTTCTAAGCGCAGTTTCGAGTTCTAAAGGAATCGCACAAGAAACTTCTTGAGTGATTCCTGGCAGAAACTTTCTTCGGTGACTGCCATTTGAACTGTCATTTCTTCGCTACTGCGTACTGCGATCGAAGAAAAACCGGTTTCTTGAGCGATTCAGACAAGGAATTTCCCATGCATCAAGATAGGCTGAGAAATTCCTTCTGAACTGCAAACAGTGCTCTACATTGCACATCATTGCACGTGTCTGTGACAATGCAATGGCAATCAACGTGGCCATGACCAAAATTATACACTTGTAATAAAGCAACACAAAATGGACGAGAGTGGCTTAACGGGGAAGCAAAAAATCACGCTCCTATCTGCTTGGGGCCTGCTAAAGCAGGAAAGCCTTCTTCACGGTCGAAATATGATGTTCCTGTAAGACATTTATAGTAATTATGATAATTTCAAATCTGAATTTCCTTCATTATCCAACAGACTGTTCCGCGAGCACCCGCACTTCCTGCCCTACTTCGACTTCAGCGCCGATCCCGCCGGATCCAACCTGGCCGATAACAAAGGCTTCCACCTGCATGCGCTGAACGTGATGAACATGGTAGGTACCCTGGTGGAATGCGTCATCAACGATCCGGAAATGTTTAGGAAGAAGATTTTCCACCTAGTCGAAATCCATACGGCGCGGGGCGTGACGGCCCTGGACGTTCAGCTGTTCAGCGAGATAGTAGTCGATTATCTGGTGGAAGCGCTGGGTAGGCAGGCGGCCAACTCTCTCGCGGAGGCGTTCGGCAAACTGTTCGATCAATTTGCAGAAGCTTTTGCGTATCAGGACTGATGGGATTTATGGCGGGTATACAACAATAAACCGCATCTCGCCCAGATGACAACCATATTGTGGTGATTGATTGTGTGGTATCAAGTTTCTCGTTGGCGGGGGTCTAACCGCTTGAGCTGCGTTCGGGGTGGGGTAATGACGTATTTTGTGTGGAATGGCATCGAGATTCACGTTTCACTCGTGTAGAAAATATTTTCATGAGAGCTTAAAAAACTGCTTTTGTCCTATTGGGGATGGAATGGTACATTGTATCAAGGATGCTTATCTAAATATTAAATATATAGATACATAGATAGGGCTCAGAAGCATATTACTACAATGTGATTCGGCAAACTTGTAAGATAGTGTTTTTTCCTACAATTATCACCAAGGACGCTATATTTTAGCTCGTATTTACGGCGTAATAGTGTTGCTGAACGAATGAATTTTTCGATGATTTAGTATGAGAAGGTAGTACTACATTCTCACGCCGTAAATATGAGAGTTAGAACATAATGTCCTTGGTGATAAATGTAGGAAAAACACTACCCAACAAGTTTGCCTAACATCAATGTTGTCGTAAGTTTAAAGGGCACCGCACAAGGTGGTTACTATGCAATTTCTTTCAAGTCTCTGACGTTTCGTTTTAGATATATATATATATATGAGTTTCCAGGAATAGTCTTGGAAGGTTTCTTAACTACTGAAACCTTATCAAAATAGTTCTGAAAATCTCCCAGAGCCTCCCAGAAATTAGGAATATAACTCAGGAGTAACTGAAGTTGTTTACAGAAATATATCCAGGAGTTTTATCTAAACTTCTTAAAAAAAGGTTACTTCTGGAGATTCACAAGCATTTCTCTTAGGGATTTCTTCAGAACTCTTTACGGGATTCTCTCTGGACTTTTATAAGCAACATGTAGAAGAATTCCATACGGAACACCTGGAGAAAATAACTTATATCTGAGAGAATTTCAAGATGAACTACCGGAAGAATTTCAGAAGAATCCTCAGGAAATGGGCTCTTTTATTTTTATAAAATGTATTGATTTTTTGATTTTGTACAAAAGAGCGCCTTTTCCTGAGCCACTATGATTTTCTTTTCTCAAATTTTAAAACTGTATTTCGGTACGATTGGTAGTTGCGACTGGAACTTGAAATTAACTTTTATTTGCGGCTATCTCAGTCATACACTTTATTAGACGTTACTAATTTATTTTACCCGGCCATTGGGTGTGGCCTTTTTAAAGGAAAAACTGTTTTGTACAAATATTTGATTAGTCTTGAGTTGTGTTAATTAAGTCTAGTGTTTCTTACATGGTTTGTCGTCTTCGTCTTTAAAGATTTTGCTGTTCTGCTTGTCGTGTGGTCATGGTTTTGCTGCTGTGGGAGTGTTACAATTTGTTAAGTTAATTTTACCTGTTTTCGCTAATTTTAAACTTACAATTGTTCAAATTTTACGTTAACACTTTTACTTATTTGTGCTTTTATAGCTGTTGTACGATTGTTGTGTCTGTTTGTCGATTTTTTCTGCTCTGTCTATTTTTAAGTTTGTGTAATATGCCTGCATAAGTTATACTGAGATTGTTTACGTCTGTTCGGTGGTTAACTGTATTGGTATTGTTTGTAATATGGCACATTTCTAATATTGGTAGGGCCGATGTTCTTCTAGATTGGTCAAGTATTGTTGTTTTGGTCAGGTCTAAATTATGGTCTTTTTCAATGACATGGTTCATGAGTGCAGTTGTTTCCCTAAGTTTGTTTATCTCTTCATCTGCTTGTGGTGTGTTGGCTGTTTTTAATTTTTCATGTTTATTAATATGTGTTTGGTATTCACTTAGCCTAGTTTTTAGTAAATTTTTGGTCATTCCTATATGTGTCTTGTCACAATCTTTGCATAATAACGCATTTAATCAGAAAAATATTTGAAACACATCGGATTTGTTAAAGAATTTTTGGCAAGATCCGATATTTTGATAAATATGTTTTTATCTGCCCCCTCAAAATGCAAAATCCAGCCAAAAATTTTTGAAGGGGGGGGGGGAAGACAAAAAGTCAAAATTAAATTTGTATCAGCTTAACTGGAAAATTACCCTAGTTGTCCCGAAGCAATTGGTTTGCAGTACCAGTTAGTGTGGAGTGTTTGGTCGTCGTTTCGTCGGATGAGCATGTCAAGGAAGGGTAGTTGATGGTCATTTTCTGTTTCGAGCGTGAATTGGAGATGCGGATTGTAGCTGTTGAAGATGTCCAGTGTCGTTTGTATTTGGTCTGCTGGTAGAGCGAGGAAAAAGTCGTCTACGAACTTTTTGAGGACGTAAGTCCGCTAGTATGGGAGACAGCGGGCTACCCGTAGCTGTCCCAAAACTCTGTACATATATAGAATTTTCCTCGAAAGCGGAAGTAGGAGCTGTCGAGGCAAAATTCTATAATTTCCAGGAAGAGATCCAGGTTTATGCGGGTGCCTTTCTTAATGTTGTGCCAATTCATGATTATATCTCGTAGAACTAGATCCTTGGGAGTGTTCATAAACAAGGAAACGACATCAAATGCTACTGGTACGTACCCCGGTGGAAGCTTGACTGTAGCTAATGAACCTGGCGAACTCTAAACTATCGGTGATATTGTACTGGCTGTGCGTTGATTGTTGAAGGATCGATGCCATATATTTGAAGAGTTGATAAGTGGGACCGTTGGGTGATATTTGGCACTACCGGGCGGAGTGGTAGATCCGGTTTGTGCGCCTTTGGCTGGCCGTATATCCGGGGACATACGGCTGTAGTTTGCTTCAACTGTTTCACTGTTGAGGCGTCGATAAGCTTCAGGTCCTTGAGCCGGGTGACGCCTTTCTCGGACTGGAGTACTACTACGTTGTCATATTCAGCAAGGGACTGCCTTGTTGTGCGAATAGCTTCCCTGCAGAATTTCTGAACCGGGGCTTGGAATCGGTCGGATGTGTTTCTCGTGCTGTGGTTCTGAATATGTGTTACTACTTGGCATCTGTTACGGTTTTGGGCAGATTCATCCTACTATTCCTACTAGTATTTCCATCTCCAAGTATCATCAAAACGAGAAATTCTGGAAAAAGGCATCTCATTTTTATTGAGAAATCTCCGAAGAAATTCCTCGAAGATTTCCAAGACATCTAAATGAAACTCAAAAAAAAAAAACTTTTGTAGAAATCTCAGAAGGTACTCGTTGTCCTAGGATTTCCTTCCGAGATTTCTTCAGGAATTTTTTCTGGGATTTTCAAAGGAATTTAGTTCAAAATTGTTCAAGAGAATTTTCCTCTTAGAACTCCTCCGAGAATTTCTTCCTGGAGACCTTTAGGTGTCCTTTCATGACCATTCCAGGTGTTTCTACTGGAATTCTCCAAGGTGTTTCTTCGGAGATTCCACCTTTCAAGACAGAGGATTCCTTCCAAAACCTTCTCCTAGGGTTCCTCAAGGAGTTTCTTGATAAACAAGCATTGGACTGAATATATCGTTAATAAAAATAATCTATATAAAAAAGGAATTTCTCCATGAGTTCTTCCCATAGTTCATTCGAATATTCCTTCAAGATTTTCTTCTTAGATTACCAGGGATTTCACGTGTGATACCTTTAGAAGTTCTTTCCTAACTTTAGTTAGGATAAATTAGAATAGAAATAATTCCAGGAGCCCTTTAAGAAATTCCTTACGAGATTTCCCCAAATATTTCTTCCAGCATTCCTTAAGGAATACTTTCCAGGAAGCATTTCGAGAGTCCTTCTGGATTGCTCCAGGAATTCCATCCAATCTTTCCGGCATTCCCCCAAGACATTCTTGCGAGATTCCTCCAAGAGTTATTTGTAATTTCCGCAGAATTTTCCTATATTTCCTGCTCCAATCTGTTTCTACCGGTGAACTTCCACCGGGAGTCAATGGCTCATGTTCCTAGACAGAAGTTCCAAGTGGTGGAATTACGCTGGAAAGTGATTTTTCAACTTTTTTGAACAAATTGTCAGTAAATGTAAACAAGTCTTGAGAACCACTTACTGCATTGAACCACCATAGGACGCAGTCAGTGAAGTACTAGATTGAAATTGCAAGAAATAAATAATACAACAACACAGTTACCCAAACTTTTGCTCAAACAGCACCAAATTAGGCAAGAAATCACGCTGTTTGCGCTATTTTTTGCAGAAATGGAGAATTGATCACCTCAGCATACAAAAATCCAGCTCAGTTCTTTCAATCTAGTACTTCACCAATTGTTTCCTATTGCTGAAATTTCTCCAGGATTTCGTAATTGTTAATGGGAATCAACCGAAAAGTCTGGCTGTGATTCCTCAAGCAATTGCTGCTGTAAATGTTCCATTCCATTTAGGAATTCCTGCTGTAAAGTCACATATACCAATCAACTCAGTTCAACGAATTGAGATGATGTCTGTATGTGTGTATGTATGTGTGTATGTATGTGTGTATGTATGTGTGTATGTATGTGTGTATGTATGTGTGTATGTATGTGTGTATGTATGTATGCCTGTTCACAAAAAAGTTCACTCATTTTTTAAGACACATCCCATTGGCCGATTTTTCGGATTATAGCTCGAATCAAACCGGGATTTTACCGCATTGTTTGCTACCACCGGTGGAACTGGCCGTATTTAAAATTGAACCAACCCCCAACATGCGACACATAAAACTGCGGCGATTTTTGTAACCTTTAGCATAGTTGGTGAATTTCATGCGGAAATGAACACTGTAGACCAGAAATTTCACGATGTCGGCCACAAATTCAAGATGGCAGCTTAATATTCAAGTTTGCGGTTTCAAATTCAAGATGGCGACTGTTTAATGGAGTTTTAGGACCTGAAACCATGCAATATTAGATACATAGTTGGTATGGGGATGAAGTCTGGACTTCAAAAGTGACGACCAGAATATCCAAGATGGCGGTTCAAGATTCGAGATTGAGGCTGTTTCATGGAGTTTTAGGCTCTAAAGCCATGCAATATGTGTATATTTGATATGAGAAAGAAATCTGTACTCCAAAAATGACAACCAGAATATCCAAGATGGCAGCTCAAAACTCAAAATGGCTTCTGTTTAATGGAGTTTTAGACTCTAAAAACATGCAACATGGATCTGGTATTGGGAAGAAGTCTGGAATCCAAAAATGGCGATTAAAATATCCAAGATGGTGACCAAATTATACAAAATGGCGTCTCAAAATTTAAGATGGCAGCATAAACTTCAAGATGGCGGCTGTTTAATGGAGGTTTAGGCTCTAAGACCGTTCTATATTGTTATATTTGGTATGGGGAAGACAACCGGAGCTCAAAAATATTCACCAGAATATCCGAGATGGAGTCTCAAAATTCGAAATGGCGGCTGTTTAATGAAGTTTTGGGCTCTCAAACCAGTCAATATGAGTGTATCTGATATGGAGAAGAAGTCTGGAGTCCAAAAATGGCGACCAGAATTTCCAAGCAGCCGGACATAAATCCAAAATGGCAGCTCAAAATTCAAGATTGCGGCTGTTTTTCAAGAGTTTAAGGCTCAAAAATCAAAAGCCATATAAACGATATCAAGCCTAACTTTACCAAACACCGTATGTAACATATGTAAACAAAAAAGAGATTTTCAGATGAGGCGCTGAATTTCGTTGAGGACTACTTGTGTCACTCACCTTTGGGAATGATTTGTGCAAAAATACCCGGATTTTTCACGTTTCAGAAGTGCTCATTGTATGAGTTGCTATGGGAACAGCGAACTTCCCCTTTGATTTTCTCCGTTCGTGGATTTTGTTAGATACGGTGTTTGGTAAAGTTCAGCTTGATATAATCTCTGGTGCCATTAAATGGATTTCTGTTAAAAGTATGAAAGTGCGATATTCATCAACATGTCAATTGAGTTGTGTAACAATGTGTTTTCGAAGGCACGAGAAAGGTGCCATCCTTGGCGCCATCACCGATAGGTGGATTAATTAGGGTCTTTTTTTCTATCTGTATTAACGAGATTTTAGCCCTAGGCTAGTTCATCTCATCACGCTTTATTTCCCTTCCGAAGGAAGAACCCACATTTTGTTAGCTTGTCAGGAGTGGGATTGGATCTCAGGTTCGCGGCGTGATAGTTTAGTGTTCTAACCTTCACACCAGATCCGCTCCACTGGAGGACTCCTATAGGTAAAAACTGTAGAAATCTCTAAGGAATCGCCGCAGCAATTTATGAAGAAATCTTTGAAGGAATGCAAAAACCTATCAGGCATTTTTGGAGGAATTTCACGAGGGTTTCCAAAAGATTTCTCCAGCTATTTATTTTGAAATGCCTCTAGGCATGCCAGCTGAAAAGTTCTCTTAGCATTCCTCCTGTTGTTCTTCAAGAAAGTCCTCTTAAAGAATTCCCAGATATTCCAGCTATGATTCCCTCAAGCATATCTCTTAGAATTCCTCTTGTAATACATCCATTAGCTACTGTTTCAGAATTCCTACCTGAAATGTTTTAAGGAACCCCACTAGCTGTCCCCGTAGTAGCTCCCCCACAAAAATCCCCGTAATAGCTCCTAAACAAATCTCAAGAATATTCCCAGTAAGAATAAAAAATGTCTAAAGAAATGCATGAAAAGTCTTGCAGAAATTTCAAGAGGTATCCTAAGAGGAATTCTTGAACGAATCCTTGGTAAACGTTGAAATAATCACAGAAGAATCTGGAGGAATCCATGGCAAATTCCTTGTGGTTTCGCAAGAATTGCTGGAGGGATGCTATCTGGGATACCCGGAGAATTTCATAAAGTTTCCTTGAAGAAATCATTAATCATGACGAAACTCTTGGAGAAATCCCCGGACGAATCACACGAGGAATTTATGGAGGAACTTCAAGTGGACTCCGTTTTCCCTCCACAGTTAATCAGATGGGATTCCTCTGAAAATTCTTGTTGGTATTACTTCAGAGTATTCTTCCAAGGATTCCTTCAGACCCAAACAATTCATGATTTGAAAAACTTGTTGGAAATGTTTATGATGTCTTGAAGTTTATAACAACAACAAGTGTTGTATCCGTGTCGCGTCACATCTGTTGGCCAATACTGTACACGCAGAGAAATAAATTGTAAACACAATTAAATTCTAGTTCAAATCAACCGATGTTTTAGTTTACTGTAGCGACCAACTGATTTCTAGTTTTGAACTTTTCCATTGTTTGATAAATAATACATTTTTTTTTATCTGTATTAACGAGATTTTTAGCCCTAGGCTAGTTTATCTCGGGACCCACGCTTTACTTCCCTTCCCAAGAAAGAACTCACATTTTGTGAGTTTGTCGGGAGTGGGATTCGATCCCAGGTCCTCGGCGTGATAGTCAAGTGTTCTAACCATCACACCAGGTCCGCTCCACCGCAAAAAAAAGAAAAAAAAATTGTCGAAATTTTTGAAAGTTTGTTAGTCCAAACTAAGATTTGGTAGTTTCAACACAAAATAATGGATAATTTTAAACGACTGCACTTTTACCACTAACAAAGCCGGAATGTGATTGTGTTGGTGACAACAGCTCCAGCGACAGTTCGGAAATCTATTTTTAGACAGTCGGCAAGCAGTTGGAAAGCAGAACGAATAAAAAATTATACAAATAGGCGAAACCGACCAACTTCGTGATGCTGTCGTGAGTACCTGCGCGTTATCCATCACGGCCAAAACTGCGCTTGGAAGTTACGGTGATAGATTTGGTACACCTTCCTCGTTGTGGCGAAGTTGGGGTAAGAATTTTAAAGATGTGTTAGTTTGGCCATGTTTGTGGTCTCCATTTTGTAGAAACAAATTTCTAACGTTATATATCATCATTCCATTGATTGTTTTTATCGGTAAACTCTAAGTAAGAACAAAGAAATATAACTTTGGAATTAATAAATACTCAATTTGAAAATCAACCATGCGTTTTATTGTTCCAAACAAGCTTAATTTTTCTACGTGTACTTGAAACGAGTTCCAACTTCTTAAGAAGAAAATATTCAGCACTTCAAGTATCTACGATCCCCATTAGCATAGTAACCTAGTCAGCATGGTGTCAACGAGCTCCCCGCACCGATTCCCCAGAGGCATAGGGTTTTGCACTCATCAAGAGCAAATATCTTCCTTCTGTTTTCCTACGCATAAATTAATTCAAGGCACAGTCAGCCTTCTCTGAAAAGTACTTTCACCTAATTCCCACCGATGATGACCCGGCTTACAGGTCCCAACCGCATGCTTAGACGCCTACCATGGCAAAATCACTGCTTCCAGGACGTCCTTTGAAAGCTAATTAAAAAGTGCTTTCTTTACGTTAGCAGAGTTCATTTTTCTCTTCTTCTTATTCAGAGAAGTTCATCACTTGGCCGTCTCTTTGGCCACTGAAAAAACGGTCGTTAGTCGCATTTACCGCAAAAATCACGTACCCACTAAGTACGTAAGAACGAACGAAGGAATGCCGAGCTCAATTGCAGCCGAATGAGGTTATGGTGGATGACGCCGCGCCGCAAACGACCATTGAGGTTATGTGCACTTGAAAAACTCTTGGACGGAAGTATTGCAACGTCGTCGTCGTCGCAGTCGTTCGTTACTGCGACGGTAATCTTTCTGTGCTGCTCTCTGGTGGGCATCTCGGCGCGCACCAAGTAGGCCATAAATTATGAACTTTAACCGCCTAACTAGGTCCTTAAAGTTGCCGGAAAGTGTTGGTTTTTCAATAAGAATGGAAATGAATGTATAGTTTTCCATTTTACTTGGTCATTAGCTCTTGACACGAATAGAGTGCATTGTGGGGAACTTTGGCTATCAATATGACTTGGAAGTATTAACTGACTGGGGTATTAAAACAGTGATAAAGAACATAATCAAACAACGAACAAAATACTCCACGGCTTTAGCAGAAAACTTTGTAAAACTGGTGAGCTCATTTCATCTTAATTTATAGCTTTGCTCTGTCTTGATCGTAATATCATTTTTTTTTTTTCATGACTTGCTTTATTTTATTTTCTCTAAAAACAACATAGCTTAAATTTAAAATCAGCTATTGCGGGTTGCTGTTCCGCGCCAAAATAAAATGTGTAAAAATTGAACTTTCTCCCGTACAAACACACTAACAAAAACCACTTCATTGATGTCGTCATGGCTCCCACCCAAGAAAAAGAAACGACCTACCTTGACTTTCCGTCCACGGCGAGCCGCTATGGACCGAGACTGACGCCGTAGGGCCTCCAGTGGACTCCCGTTCGTTTAGGTTTTGCTCGGGCCTCGTCAAGCACGTGTCACTTTCCGCTGTTTTATCCTAGCCTACTACAGAGAGGGGAACTCCCTCTACTGCGCTGCTGCGGTGGTGGTGCTACTCTCTGTAAGCTGTGCGAACTTCTGCTGTTGTTCCACTGTGTCCGACTGTCAGACGAAATATGAATTCTGAAAAGAACAAATAAAACGGAAACTTTTTTGGGTAACGAAGAAGGTCAAATATGAAAATGGAAAATTAATCAAGGAGATGGGAGAACTGAACAGTTTGGAAACAAGCGAGTGCCCTCGAGAATCTGTCGGAACTACTCGTATGATAAGGGTTTCGTAGATAAAACAACACAATTTTGTAATACCCATGAGACTATAACTTTCCGCTTACTTTTGTATCGCTGGATTGATTTTATTGGAAACCGGTCGTCACAACTTTGGCACTTTAACCTTGTGAACAGTGGCCGAGGAACCACTAAAAGGTACTGCTTCACGTTGAAAACGAAATTTTTGTAAGCCCAATTAAAATTTCAATAGGGAAATTGACTAAACCGATGGAATAACTGCGTAAGCCATGATTGTCTAATTATTAAAATGTTTCATGAAATTGCGAATGAAACAATCAAGGATTGCCATGGCAATCACGACGTTTAATCAGGATAATATTTAAACAGTGGTTTACGCTGAATCCCCCAAATGTATCTCTTTTGTGATATAACTTTCGTAAGATATCCCAATAAGACAAGGCATGGCTTCAACAGATGGGATTATTCACATTTCTTCCGATAAAGCATACCCAAAAAAAAGGAAATATTTATCCTCGGGGAAATCCGTTATGTATCGCACATGTGCGTGCATGTAACGCTTCGTTGATTGAGATTTTCGTATTACTTTCGGGTATCCCAACTTTATCGGATAGAATTGGACCTTCGCATGTTTCCTTTGCATGCCGGTAGGTTAGGTTATGTATTCGATATCGTCCCCAGTGGATATATCGACTACTGTTGTTATAACCCACTTGATATCTGGCTTTACTCAGAAAGCATTCGCATGGTGTTTTGTTATCTAATTCGAAGAGACAATTATCATCACCTTAATGGAAATTATATAACTAATGGGATATTTTCCAAAACGCTGCTTCGCCCGAAGCCTCGATTCAATTAATTCATTTAATCTTTTTCAGTTCTTTTCCCCATCACGCAAAAATAAGTCGCCTTAAAAGACAAAAAAAACGCCCCGTGTTTCTTTTCTCACAATGCAATGAAGCCAGCCAACCGAACCCACTTGACCTTGCCCGGCTAGCGGCTCGCATCGCGCCGTGCCCAAGCAAACGTTTCCTGTGTTCTCTCAGCAGTTGTTTTTCTGCTCCGTCCACATGGTAAACATCCAAGCAACCCGGGCGCTGTTCATACTGGAGGAAAACCAGGGAAACTGTCTAGAAGAGCATCTCGTTGTTGTTGGTTCGCGCGAGATTTTGTCCTAGATATGTGGGGAAAAAATGAGAGAGTAAGAGACTTCTTGTGAAAGCATAGATGGCATAAGTGTAATTAATTATCGATTTCAAGATATTGACATCCCCTAATAATTACAATCCGGCTTTGTATATTCCTTATTTTTGTTCTCGAAATTTTGTGTATTTTCGTAAGGTTTTTCATAAAGTACTAGCTGTCCCGGCAAACTTTGTCTTGCCGTCTTCTTTATCAATTTGGTTACTTTTCTAGGGTAAAAGCTCCCTTAATGGAGGTAGTACCAATAGTGGTGGTAGTGCCAATTTAGCACTATTTCGAACAAAAAGCTTGTAAATGACATTTTTAATAGATGCATCATAACTAATTAATAACATAAATTCAGTTTTGTGTCCAGGATTTGCCGAAAAACCTATTTTAAACAATTATTTTCCCTTAATTTTTTGCTCCTTTGCACCTATAGTGGTGGTAGTGTTCCTATAGTGGTGGGTCCCATAAGAATTCAATGGGATGCGCCACTATAGG
This sequence comes from Aedes albopictus, assembly GCF_035046485.1. Classification (NCBI taxonomy): domain Eukaryota; kingdom Metazoa; phylum Arthropoda; class Insecta; order Diptera; family Culicidae; genus Aedes; species Aedes albopictus. The sequence continues at coordinate 26,409,305 of NC_085137.1, forward strand.
AACCAATGTTAAATTTTACCTCCATAATAGGAACCGTGTACCTATAGTTGGAGCAAGTGATTTATTAGCAAAATCTGAAATAAACAATGGTTTTTACATTTTTCCTAGCAAATTTAAGTGAAAAACTACCGACCAACGTTTTGAGACTTTTTATTTTGTGGTATTATCAATTTTATTCAATTATTTTTCTACAAGGAGCTGCTAATAGCACCACTATTGGTACATTTACCCTAGTTGATTTTCGTAACGTTTTGTACATATAAACACAGCCACTACGAATACGAACCGAACCGTGCAAGAGTCATGCTGATCGGTTCATCCGTTCTTGAGTTTTGTTGCCTCAAAGGAACTTCAAACTCATTTATATATATATAGATTGATTCTTTTAAATTATTAGATATGTACAATGAATTAACTACATCGGCTGTTTTTCTACTCTCCGCATCGACCAATGTGGCTTCTATGCGCGAAAAATCGCTAAAAGTGAATCGCAAAAATATTGAATAGCGAATACAATCTAAAGGCAAATTTCTCGAAGTGGAACACATTTTTCGAAAAAATATTTGGTAGTGGTTGTGCACAATGGTGACCACTATTAAGGCTATCAAATATTTTTTCGGGAAAAGCTTTCTATTTCAAGTAATTCGAGTTTAGATGCATTTCGCCATACAAAATTGATTTACTCCTGCTGATCAACTGTGGCTGCGCGCAAAGCGGGTAGTCGATTGTTGAACATTACTCAAATGTTGAACAGCTTCTGAAAATCGTGATTCCAAGGTCATGTACTAAAAATAACACAAAAAGGGACAGTTACAGTTAGACAAAACAATTGAAAAAAAAGGTTAGTAATTATTTTCCCCCTGAGAAAGACACTATTCCCGTGTTAAAACGTCGCCGTCGGGTGAATAAAACAACTCGTTGTTTTAAATTCCAAGTCTGCATAGCCATTAATCAAAATAATCAACCATACAGTCGTATTCCAATAGCAACAGAAAAAAGTCGTCATATTTGCAGTTTATTTTTATTTTTAACAGCAATTGAACTGTTGTGGCTGTCTCAGTCTAAGAGCATTGAAACGGCTAGTTTGGCATAGCCCGACGTTTCGGTCCCGTGTATTGGACCTTTTTCAAGGGATAAGCAGTCAACCGTCTCTCGTTATGCAGTTTTTGAATGCAGTTTGAGAGTTGGAGCTTCTTGTAATGCCATTTAACATAAAACACATAAATTTTTCTTGATCTTTTTGGGACAACTTGCACTGCACACTACAGATAACAGCGAGCGACATACATCTATCTACAGCAATAAAATAAATTGAACCTAAATAAACTTATTCGAAAAGGGATCGCACAAGTAAAATATTTTTATTAAAAATATTATTAAAAAATATCGTTCACTGAGACATTGAGCATTTTTTTTAGAGTAGACATGACGAGTAATGTAAGGAGGTCCAGGCTACACATGATACCAACATATAAGCAGACGGGGAAGTTTATTTGAAGATAAAATGTCAGTCAATGGTTTAGTTTTGGTACGTCACAGACGCTTGCCGGAAAGCGTCGTAAGATGTTAAAGTAGCATTTGCTTCATCAGCTACTACAGCTTATTGATCATTTCCAGCTCAAAACAAGAAAAAAATCCCATGTTTTGACTCGAATTTTTTTTATTTGAATGCGTTGTGAATCATTTACTTTTGCATCAATACATAACCATTTTTCCTTACCTTTTTTTCTCTGTTCGGGGCATAACCACTACGATCAATATTTGACCAATTATGGTATTTTTGCCTTTCTCGTACACCAAGGTGTACCGAAAGGCTATATGTTCACTCCAAAAACGAAAATTTGATAGAGCCCCCGGAGGGGTCAAGTGTTATATACCAATCGACTCAGCTCGACGAGTTGAGATGATGTCTGTGTGTATGTATGTGTGTGTGTATGTATGTGTGTGCGTGTGTATGTGTGTATGTGTACAAAAAGGTCACCTCATTTTTAGATAGTAAATATGAACCGATTTCAACGACCGATGGTTCATTCGACGGGGTACATTGTCCCATTGTTTCCTATTGAAAATGGTTCAGATCGGTCCAGCCGTTCCGGAGTTATGGCCATTTAGGTGTTCCGGACCGGTACCCCAGGAAGGGGCCAGATATGAAAATGCAACAAACCCATGCATGCGACCCATCAATCAAGGTTGTTAATCGATAAATTATCGTTATCGACGATAAAGTTAACGTCTGTTATCGTTTATCGTCGATAACGATAACGTCTTCAGGCGGAAACGTCATCGGCGATACAGTTAACTGTGGAAATTATCGACTCGATAACGTCTCCGAAAAATTTTCTTCGCGAACTGAACCGTTGTTGATGCCGTCACTAGGGTAACTAGATTTATCGCAAAATTATCGAAGGTACGTTGATCTGCGCGATGATTCATCGTTTGATTATCGTTATCGAGAGATTATCGAGTTTCCTTTATCGTTATCGAGTTTGCGTTGAGTTAACTGTCGATAATTTATCGGTTAACAACCTTGCCATCAATCCACGGCATTTTCGATTATCTGATGAACGGGATGAAGGAAAATAGTCTCTGACTATATCTGAACCGGTAGTGTTCCGGAACCGGTTCCGGGTGTCCCGCCGGAAGTGGCCAAATAAGAAAGTGAACATAACCCATGCATGCGACACGTCAAATAGCGGATTTTTTGATAACCAGTTGAATGGTAAGCAGGAAAATAGTTTCAGACCATGTTTGAACCGGTAGTATTCCGGAACCGGTTCCGGATGTCCTGCCGGAATTGGACAATTAAAAAAGTGAACCAAACCCAGGCATGTGACACATCAAACAGCGGCTTTTTCGATAACCAAATGAACGGTAAGCAGGAAAGTAGTTTCAGACCATGTTTGAACCGGTAGTATTCCGGAACCGGTTCCGGATGTCCTGCCGGAAGTGGCCAATTAAAAAAGTGATCCAAACCCAGGCATGCGACACATCAAAGAGCGGTTTTTTCGATAACCAGATGAACGGTAAGCAGAAACATAGTTTCAAAACTAGTTTGAACCGGTAGTGTTCCGGAACCGGTTCCGGATGTCCTGCCGGAATTGGCCAATTAAAAAAGTGAACCAAACCCAGGCATGCGACGCATCAAACAGCGGCTTTTTTGATAACTAGATGAACGGTAAGCAGGAAAATAGTTTCAGACCATGTTTGAACCAGTAGTATTCCTGAACCGGTTCCGGATGTCCTGCCGGAAGTGGCCAATTAAAAAAGTGAACCAAACCCAGGCATGCGACACATCAAAGAGCGGTTTTTTCGATAACCAGATGAACGGTAAGCAGGAAAATAGTTTCAGACTATATCTGAACCGGTTGTGTTCCGGAACCGGTTCCAGCTGTCCCGCTGGAAGTGGTCAATTAAAAAAGTGAACCAAGCCGATGCATGTGACACATGGAAGAGCGGGGTTTTTCGATAACCAGATGAACGGTAAGCAAGAAAACAGTTTCATACCGTATCTAAACCGGTTGTGTTCCGAAACCGGTTCCAGGTGTCCCGTCGGAAGTGACCAATTAAAAAACAAAACCAAACCCATGCATGCGAAACATCAAATCATCAAAAATGTTCGTTAACCAGTTACACGGGCAGCAAGAAATAATCTCTAACCACACTTAAGATTACCGGCTGTGTTGCAGAATCAGGGTTGGATCCATTGCTGAAATTACAGGTGAACAAAATCGATGCAAGCGATTAATATGTGTAAAAGAACAAAATCTTGATAAAAATTTAAGCGATCTTGCCAAATTACATCATTTTAGATTCCTGAGGCGTCATTTTACAGTAGGATGGATCAACGTTGTATGCAAAAAAATAAAATTTTATAGCACCAATCCCCTTCTGCGTCTAAAATTACTGCGAACAATTTTGATGCAACTGGTTGAGTCCTCGCGCTCTGTAACACGGTAGAAATTTGAATGGGCTTTAATAGGGGAAATTTCGATTGCTTGCACTTTTTTTTGTCAAATTTTACATGAATCTTATAACTAATGATAATAAAATATAGGCTAAAGTGCGCAGAAAAAAATTGCCGAAATGTCTTGATAATGATCGGCATCCAGTGCTAGTGAAGGTGGTCAAGCAGTCAACTGAGAGATTTGATATTTTTCAGCTCGGCCTATTTAAACGTATAGCGTTGGAATATGAGCCATCAATAAGTTTCCAAATTTAATTATGGCTTTGATAAAATTATTGCTTTTCTGAATAAGGCTGACACAAATTTTGATTTTCTCTCAAGTCCAGAGGGGTCCCCCCTTGGAAATTTTGGTCGGAATTCAACATCTTGAAGAAGTGCACAAATAAATAAACCAATAGATTTATCAATTTTAAAGTGAAATTAGAGTCTTCCAGAAGTTTTTTTTTATCAAAACCGATGCGTTAAGGCGAAACTGGAAGCCTTTCCTCATTTTTTGGTTTTTGATGTACTATTAAATAACGAAGCAATATTTTCAAAATCGGTTTTCGTGCACATGTAGAGTGTGGATCAGGGTATCTTCTGATTTTTTTACGCGGTATAAAATGTTTTTCGTTTTTGCAGAAACCATGTTTGACCAAAATTTCACAAAAAAATGGTTTCTGCAAAAACGAAAAACATTTTATGCCGCGTAACAAAATCAGAATATACCCTGATCCATACTCAACATGTGCACGAAAACCGATTTTGAAAATATTGCTTCGTTATTTTATAATTAAAATCAAAAACCAAAAAAAATACGAAATGCTTCCTTCGCCTTAAGCGGTTTTGCTTAATTTTTTAAAGATTTTTTTCATCAAATACATTTATTATTTATCAACTCCACTCCTCATTGACGAGTCAACGAGCACTGTGACAAAAGAAGAAAATGAGATTTATTCCGTTCTAGAGTATTCTCAGGATTCAGGAACACTTCGGCTTATGGCCGGAAAAAATGTTGAGTACATATTCGACGAGAAAGGCACTATCACCACTAGGTGGATTAACCTGGGTTTTTTTTCTTCTAAACCATAGCTATGGCTTATGCATTGGGGGGAAAACTGCTCAACAGACACCCTAACAAGAAGGTTAGGGTAGTGTGGAGCTAAGGCCGTCTTCTACAACAATAGTAAAAGCCAGGACTACTCTCTCCTCGACCCACTAAAACACATTCCTATAGATTCCTATGGTCGCCAAACCCTTCGTCTCTCCGGAACCACCAAGAAGGCATTGCTTCAGAGAGGGGCTAGGGCTAGTTCACATCGCACCCTCAAGGTTAACTGCGCAGCCTGCAGCAACGAACATCGATGACTCACAGGATAGTGCACTCACCTACACTGATATCCACCTGCTGCTCCGACTTCGGGTTGTTAACAACCGTCACCTCAGTCTTGTGGTGAGCCAGCTCCAGTTTCCTGGACCGCATCCACGCCTCCACAACCTTGATCGAGTGGTCGGTAGTCAACTTCACTTCCTCGATCGTTTCACCGTAGACCTCGAGTGTAATGTCGTCGGCAAATCCGACAATCTCCACTCCCACTGGGTACTCTAACCTCAACACCTCGTCGTACATGACATTCCATAACACCGGACCCAGGATGGAACCTTGCGGGACTCCTGAGGTTATGTGAAAGCACTTCCGACCCACCTCCTTGTCGTAAACTAGTACGCGATTCTGAAAGTAGCTTTCGAGAATTTTGTACAGTATACCCCGGTATCCCCAGACGCAAGAGCGCATCGGCAATAGCAGACCAGCTGGCGCTATTAAACGCATTCCTTACATCCAGAGTCACTACCGCACAGAAACGATATCTCTCCTCTTAGGTTCGAGTGCTTTCTCGGCGGTTTTTGTAACCGGCAAGATAGCATCTACGGTGGACTTCCCCTTCCGGAAGCCGTACTGGTTACTCGAAAGGCCATTTACGCCCTCGGTGAACCTCAACATTCTATTGAGAATAATCTTTTCGAGCACCTTCCCCGCCGTGTCTATCAAGCATATTGTTCTATATACCGACGGGTCGCCGGGTGGTTTCCCCGCCTTTGGCAATAGCACAAGCCTCTTCCAAGCTTCTGAGAAAACTCCCTCGTCCAGGCATTTCTGCATAGCGTCCGGGCATTGCTGAACATATCGGGAGCCTCTGCTATAGCTACTTTTAAGGCCAGGTTCGGAACTCCGTCCGGACCTGGGGCCTTACCTACGCTAAGGGACTTTGCTATCCCCGCAAGTTCCACATCGATGACCCTCTCCTCATCGCCCAGGCCCGGCTGTCCTACGAAAGGAGGCCTAGGACTAGGATCATGACGCGGAAAAGCCCCTCGATGATCCCCTCCAACATCTCCAGAGATTGCTCTGTAGGAGCCATTACACCTCTCGTCTTGGCCATAACGATCCTGTAGGCGTCACCCCACGGGTTCGCATTGGCCCTCTGACAGAGACCCTCGAAGCAGGCCTTTTTGCTTGCTCTTATCTCGGTCTTCAGCGCGGCTTTTGCAGGGGCGAACACCACCCGCCGCTCGTTCGCTCTTCCTCTGATCGTGCTCGCTACATCCGCCGCCTAGCCCGTAGGCAGGCGCGGCGCAGGTCCGCAATCGCGTCGGTCCACCAGTAAGCCACTCATTTCTAGGGTGGACTCGCCTTTAGGCATGGTCGCATCACCCGCACGTGAGAGCATCGCTACCAGCTCGTCGCCGTCTAAACCAAGTAAGTTTCGCTCACGGCGGAGCGCCTCCCTAAATACCCCTTCGTCGAAGTATGATGTCTTCCACCTGCGAGGGCTTGGCCTTGGCCTAGCCGCCTCTTCTTCTATTCGCTGCCTGCTGTTGTTGAAGTCGATACTGTATCGAATCGCCATGTGGTCACTGTGAGTGTAGTTATCGTCTACTTTCCAGTTCGAACTACTTGTTAAGCCAGGACTACAAAAGGTCACGTCAATAATTGACTCCACTCCGTTTCGACTAAAGGTACTCTTGGTACCGACATTAGCCAAGTCGACATCTAAGATGGCCAGTGTTTCTAGCAGGATCTGACCCCGCTGGTTCGTGAAACGGCTTCCCCATTCCACGGCCCAGGCATTAAAGTCACCCGCTATTACCACCGGCCTTCGCCCTGTTAGCATGGTCGTTAAGCGGTCCAGCATTTGCGTGAACTGCTCGATCGACCGTCGCGGAGGCGCATAACAGCTACAGAAGATGACCCCGTTTACTTTGGCCACCACGAAGCCCTCATAGGTAGTAGACATGAACTCCTGGGCGGGGTATTTACCCGTCGTTCATATCGCCGCCATTTTTCTGGACCTATCCGCTTCCCAGTTGCCGATCACCGATGGCGATATCCGTCTCCCACGCAGAAACCGCCTGACAAATCAGTTGCTGAGCCACGTCACAGTGGTTCAGGTTCAGCAGCGTTACCTGCACTGTGATTTGTTGTTCACTGCGGCTTTCTTGAAGGCCGGGCACCTTTGGACCACCCGCCGGATGTCTGTTGTTCGCGGATTTCCCGGTACAGATCATGCAGATGAGTGGACTCGTGCAGCTTTGGGCCTTATGACCTTCAGCGCCGCATTGTGATCTCGTCAATGTCTTTAACCTTCAGAGTCGCCTCATGTGTAAGAGCCCTCACCTCAACACCCTCACCAAGGACCTCTTCTGCTAGCCTCTTGTAGGTGGCGCCCTTGCGTTCTTTCTCGCGCTTCAGCTCCAGAATCATCTCGCCCGTACGAGTACGTCTAATACTGCATACGTCGGCTCCAAGACCCTCAAGCTTGGCGTCGCTTCGCATCGCCTTCAAGACGTCAGAGTACTTGGACTGTTCCGTCTTGATGACGAGCGCGTCGCCTTTCTCACGCTTGGCACGTACCCTCCTACGCCTTGGCTTGGCGTCCTGTACTTCTATCGGCGGATTCTTCTTCTTCTTCTTCTTCTTCTTCTTCTTCTTCTTCTTCTTCCGCTTCACCTTCGTCCAAGGAGGGTCCTCCTCTTTGTTCGCCCTACTTTGTGGCTGCTGAGGGCCCACCAATGGTCGCAACCCCTTGTTCCCATCGTGCCGGGACGGGCCAGCCTTTTCAGGCCCACCCTTCCCAGCTTTCCGGGAACCCTGGCTGGGGTCCGACTTTCCGGCATTACCACCGGCTTTCGGGGTTATTATACGCCTGGCCTTGCGGGCGCCGCCAGACAGCTCCTCACCTGACGGCTGCCTCGTCCGCTCCTGCGAGTGCTTGTCCCGTTTGTCTCGAGCAGTCGCTTCCACTTTTTACAGTGTAACGAGGTTACAAAATATATCCCACCTCCTATGTACATCACTGAGCCACTTGGGCGAAACGTTCTGTGTCTCTGACTCTCTATAGCGGTTTTAATTCGCCAAAGGGTAAGTTTGTCAAAACAAAAACGCAGAATATTTTGCTTACCGGATAAAGTTATTCGAATACGAACTAAACCAACGAATGACCTCGGGAATGTTCGGTTCAGCTCTAATGCAAAAAGAGCCATTATATTTCAAGGGGCGTTAATCGAATGCTAACCATCTAGCAGGGAAGACGATTCATGAGACGTTAGTGTGACAAGTGATTGACAAAAGAAAGTTAACTATACAGTGGACCTAGAAGACCAAGAAAAGTCAGGCCGTGACGGATTTCGTGAATAGAAATCAGGAAAAACTGAAACAGAAAATATACGGCACTAGGGACACCTCGGTAGAACAACCACGTGTGCGAAGTTTCGAGAAGACCAAGGTAACTATGGTTAACTTATAGGCTGGCAGGATCGGCATAAAATTGATCGAATCTTGAAATCGTTTGAAGAATAAACCCTTCAAACGAAGGTCCTACCCTCAGGCGACAAGTTCTGGTGGAATTGCCCTAAAGGATTCTGGGCACGTGTCGGACTAAAGAGCCAAACCCTCCAAGACGCTCCGAGAGTTTGGCCAGCCGGTTACTCGTCACAACCCCGGCGACCATCATCAGCAAGCCGAACCGCCCGTCGACATCCACCACCGCCGCCTTCGTAGGCCCCGAGCGGCGTCACTCGCCAATATCCATCGACCCCGTCGTCGGCGTCGAGCCGAGTCGTCTGACGTCACCATCTGTCAGCCGCGAGCTTTCGTGGCGGGCTGACGTCACCCATTCGCAGCACATCAGAGCTCTATGTTGCATGCATGCTACAATTGAAAGCTTCGCCGAAACCGCTTCGGTGACACGACACCGCAGCAACGTCCATCGCGCGCAACATCAGTGCTACAACCCATCGCAACCCGAAGAAAAAAAGTGAGTGCAAAGATCCTACGACTAACCCCATGCATGGAAAATAAATGGATTCGAATCAGACCTGCGACAGCCTTCATTTGTTCCGCAAGCCTTGAATGGTCCGTACTAACTGTGAAGTGGGAGGTTTAGACTTTCGCCTTTTGAAATATCGGTAAATTTTACTCCGTGGCGTCTCCATTGAGACTTAAATAAGGTCGTTAGTTTGTTAGGTTCAAGCCTTGTTATTTTAACACCGTTAGTTTTGGTGAACCTGCCCTGAAGTCTCTTAGCCGGAACGGGAAATGAGACCATAGAACGTACCCCTCCACGGCAACTTCGTTGCCTGGCGCATAAGTGGAGGCTGTGATACTCCTCGTCCTCTAAATACGCCCCTGCCCGTTACAACAGACTTCCTGCGAAGGCTTTGGCACTTTCTCCTTTGCCGGCTACGCCGCTGCAGCAGTCAGCAACGCGAGTACAGCGTACTCCTGCTTGGCATTATCGATCGACACCCTAAGTCGAAGCAGGGCCGTTTTCAGGTCCTTGCTTATGTTCGACTTGGTGGACGCAAAGTCGATGATTCTGCCAAGCTGCTGCTCAGCCACCTCTATTGCGGACCGTCCTTTATTTTCTTGGCCTGACGGCCCTCAGCAGCCACGCTCCGTCCATTATCTCCGCCAGCTAGCTTTCCGGGAAGTGGATAGGAGCTCCTATGCTCGAGCTGCGTACACAGCTCCCAGCGCCTAACTCCTCGCTCCTCCTTGTCGGAGACCTCATCAACCCGCTTGTTGCGAAGGGGTTGATCGCACCACTACTTCCACCATTTTTAGAATTTTTGCTCATTTTTTCATCCCACGAGTCGCACGAGAAATAATGTCAACCACGCCAAAGCCCTGCATTACGGCGTAAAGGGAGACAGGACCCAGGTACCCCACAGACTCCATTAAAAATCGAGCATATTTTTCACCCCCTCGATCACTCATTCCTTGGCACGGGTCGCTTGACACCTTGAATTGGGGTTAGTAGTCCTATTCTTAGCCGGAGACTACGCGGCTGACCTGCAAGCGGGGAGGTTCGTCAGGCCCCAGGGCTATAGTCCCTGCTGCACCATTGTGGTATATCCCCTGCTGCCTATTGTGGTATATCCCGTGTCCTTTGTGTAGTGCATGTCGTATTACTTCATCACTATTGATTAGTACCCAAGTAACACAGAAAACATCTTTTATAATCAACGTATCAAAAGATGTATTATTAATGTCGTATATCTGTATTAGAAAACAATTTGTGTTAATATTAAGCTCCATGTATGTTTGTGAATGACAAACAACATAAATACAATTTGTTTTCCTCATAGACTTCAATATGTATAAAATTAAGCGATTTTACTTGTTAATAACATTTCTAGAACACAAACAAATCGTGATGAAAAAATCATTCTTCCAACATTTATCTTCACACTTAAAACAGAATGCCGAGATCGGCTGTGCGGATCTCGGTTAAAGTTCATTTGCTGAAATCTCGGCTAAACGCTTGACGTTTAATGTTTGATGATAGCGGCACCCATGGGTGCTGCTATGTATAAACTTGTTTTTTTGCTGATATCTCAGTTTAATTGCTGTTGCCGAGCGCTCGGCTGTGCGGATCTCGGCAAAAGAATGAAAATTAGCCGAGCTCAACTGAGTGTGTTGAACAACTTCAGGTGTACTCTGCACTCTGCTCCAACTGCAAGGCTAGAACGGCAGTAGAACCTAATCGCTGATCCACCCGCGTCAACTAGAGTTTTACGCATTACAACGAACTTTTTGGCTGTGATTCTCTGATGGTAATGCTCTTTTTCTCTCCTCAGCATTTCATCAGCACCGATAATAGCTGCTGGTTGCCGATTGTTGTACAGGATCATCCGTCAGCGGGCTTGCAGTGTACTGGGGTTCTGTTGCAGAGATCCGATGCACTCAATCGTCATTTCAAGTATCCTCGTGCTGCTAGCCAATTGGCCAATTGGAAATTAATTTCCTCACTCGCGAAATATTCTGTACGCGTCGACCCATACGCTGACCAGGTCAATAGTCCACGATTATGCCAAGAAAGCTCGCGGAAACCATAAATTGACGAGGGTGATCACCATTAACAAATTAAACATCACGATGCTTGACAATAATATTTTGACATTTGGCTAAGCTCTAACCTCACTGAAGAATAAGTTGTAATGTGGTTATTCCAATGTTGTAATGACATCCTCAAAACAAAATTAGGATGCCTGTACCAGTTATCGCACTACCTAAGAAGAAATATTTCTACAAAAATAAGAAGAAGACCGTCGAATGTCATCGATACGTCAAATGATTGATTAGTTTTCATACTTTACAGGAAAAATATAGAAACCAGTCCAAAACTACTTTTAGTATTTATTACGACGTGTGCCAATGATAGGAACCCTGTACCAGTTATGGATACATTTGTTAATTTGTGTTCCACTTCGCACTATTTACATGCGTTCCTTATGGGATTAGCCATAACTGGTACACTATGGCGAAATAGGGTGCAAGGAAGCCAAAAATTTAAGGAAAATGATTTATTTTTATCATAATTTGAGCATTTTGTAAAGCTTGAATGATTGCAGCCATATTTTGTCAGCTTGATCTATTGTTTACAATTTTTTTCTTGTTGATGCATCATAAAAGATTGAAAATCGTCTATGGCGAATTTGAGGTACTATAGCCGTAACTGGTACACTGAGCCTAATATTTTGATATGCACGTGTTAAATTAACGCTATCAAGACGTATTACAAAAGTTGATGGCACATGCCCCCACAATTCATTATTGAATTGCTATCATAACGCAATTTCAACGTTGTTTCAACTTAACAATGATAATGAAAATTTATAGAAATGAATATGTTTTTCAGCAACAGTATCGGTCAAAAACAAGTTAACATGTTCTTAATTGAAAAGAAAATGTTAAACAAAATTAGCCTTATTATTTCCTTTGTTTGCAAATAAAACTATTATTATCAGTTCTAATGTAAAGTTTTGATAATGGAATTTTATTAGAGACATTGTCTGTGATAATCATCGTAATTCAGATTGTAAGTTATATCAAAATTGTGATTATGATAGTTTATAGCATTTTGAACGGCACTGTAGGTCTTTCGAAAAGTCTTCCATATTGCTTCTGCGTGTGGATTAACAATTAATATTAAAAAAATCAGTATTATTTTGTTGGGACATGCTACGTTTTCAGTTCAATTCAGTGGCGCATAATTTACGGGTGACTAAAAGCAATGATTCCACGATAAATCTTGAATCGCATGAAATACATCTGTACTACCATCGAGTAATGCCCATTTCAGAATTTTTTATCTGAATAGTTATGAAAAGCCAATGAATCCATCACTCAGAATTTGTTTTGAGATTGAAGAAATTAAATGTATTCATAAATGTTTATTTTGATGTTCATGTTCTACATTTAACATTGGTGTTTTTCTTGATTAGTTATGATCGTAAATAATATAACTCAGAAATAGCTTAGTCTCAACATCTCCATATGGTATGAAATATAAGTGTATTCTCTAAGTTATATCACTTGAATGCTGCCTATTTTCAACTACTTAATATGATTGTATTATGATCGTATTTTATAAGTTTGAATTTCAAACAAATAACTGAATTACAACTAATAATTACTCAAGCGTTTATTTCAACGTACTGCGGACGTCATTTTTAGTACTATAAGTGTATTCGAATACATATTATACAACTTGTGAGATGTTTTATAAGCCGCCATTTTTTGCGCTGTTTTGATGATATAAGTACACGAATTTAAGTTAATTTAACAAGAATAATACTTCTCAATAAGCATTGAAAGTGAAATTTTTACTGTTATATAACAAGTTGTGTTACTTGGGTAATAAAGTATTCGGTTTTGTTACAGTAGTCATTTTCAACTCAATCGCAAGGAAGGATTCTGATTGTTAAGTTCCGCTTTAGCACGCTCCCCAAGCAACCAACAGTTCGGATAAAATAGCATGTTTGGGCTTAATCAGCTATTCAAAGGAAGATGAATAGCGTTCTATACAGCTCACTTTTTAAGTAGTTAACCGAACTTCAGTTCATAAAAAGTACACTTGTGCCGCTGAAAGGAACGCTATTTAGCTTAAAAATAAGCTTCGAAAAAATGAAAAAAATGTGCTTAGTCAAAAGTAATTTGTTATTATGAGACATTAGTACATGTGTAATCCAAATTGACTAATACCTTGAAATAATTTTTAATAATTTTTAATGTTTTAACTTACTGAGAATTGAACTCGAGTTCTCTTCGTTGAAAGCCGGTACCTAACCACTACTCCATGTATGTGCTGTTAGGCACTGCGGGATTTTACTCAATGTGCTGATATCATTTAGTAGAGCTCAATCAGGTTCGCGTGTGAACTTTCTCTGAACCTCAAGCCTTAGGTTCGGAAGAAGTTTACGTGGAACTTATTGTGAACTTACATAGTTTGACATTTTCAGTTTGTTTTGGTTCGCAATTGAAACAAGTGTAAAGCAATAAATAAGTGCCAGTGCCAATCATTCAGAAAAGTTTATAACTTTTCAGTGATAACGAACGCGTCGACTACCGGCACGCTGGTGCGACAAATGAGGCGGGGTTGAAACATCCAGCAAAGCTGGAAGACGTTTATCCGCAGCCGAAAAAACTCCGGCGGAATCCTGGGCAGAACAGTTTTCCGCTGCGGGGGCAGCCTTTGAGCCACACAATACGGGTGCTTTGGGTTGATTACAAGTAAGTATGTTGATATATTATAGTGAAACAAAGTGTACTTGTGAAATTAACACAAGCTGTGGCTGCTGCGCTCGATTTCCGAGTGATTTAATTGAATGAGAACTTCTCCCCGGCCCCGCTGTCGCCGAAGTTCAAATGAAGTTCACTTTTGGTACGGTTAATATTTATCCGAACTTTGAGTAGTAAGTTCAAAACAAGTCCGAAACAAGTTCGGAACGGAACATTTCAAGTTGTTGTAATATGTCCAAATGAACTATATTTGAGTTTTAAAGGCACGAAAAAGTTCAACATGAGTTCGGTTAATATTTGATTGAACTCGGTTTTAAAGTTCAACATAAGTTCATTCTGAACCTTTTTTCGACTTTAATGTCGTTTTGAAGAGATGTCAAAAGCTTGTACATGTACTTTCAAGTTCATAACTAATACATAAGGAACTTTTGGGAGATTTAAGTTCAACGAAACTTGAATTGAACCAAACTTAAACTTCTGAGTTCGTTCTTCAAGTGGTATCCGAATTTTTGGTTGCTTGGGTCATTTTTCAGTCAAAATCGGATCCCTTAACGTAAAAGCCAAGAAATGATACCGATATTGACCATACATCAGAACCCTAGTCCTTAATGCCTTAAATTAGAGTAACAACGAAAAAAGAAAGATTAGGAATACTAATCCAGTTTTCGTTGTTTTAAGAACATTCTCAGCCCCAAGCAAACCGAGATCTTTCACTTTTGACAAGGTTTGAAATGTAATAAGGACCAAAATATTTTCTTTTGATTAATAAAATATGCTGTTCCACTAGTCCGTAGTGCTATTCCAAGCTGGCAGCTACACGGTCACCTTACCTTACTAAGGGCGTATAATAAACACCAAATGTTCTTCTTCAAAAAAAAAATATATAACTCGAAAATGGTTTGTTGGATTAAAATTGTGCCTTCGAAGATAGTTGAAGATATTTACATAAAATAATATACTGAGAGTAATTTTCATCGCGGACCCATGTTAGATGTCACATAATTTCAATTCTCGAATTTTCGATTTTTTTCATTATTTTTCTGTAGAAAGCAGGTCAAAGCACGCAAAACAATTTTTGAGACTTTTTATATCATACTAACAGTCCCGGCAAACGTCGTTCTGCCTGTCTACTGTGTTTTTGGACACGCAGCTGTGTAGAAAAATGCCCCGCAAAATAGAATTTCAAAATTTCTCGTTTTCGGTGCGTTCCCGGTCGATTTTCCCAATTTTTTTTTTCGTACGATCACGTCAGAGTCCTGCACGAATGAGACACTAAAAAAATGGTGAAGATCCATTAGCCCGTTCCCTTGTCTATTCGTGACATACAAACACCATTCCATTTTTATGTATATAGAAATAGATTGCATGTTACATGTTTCAATGAAAAAAAAATATGCATATTTTTTTTTCTTACATCTTACATCTTCTTACATTTTTTTCTTACAATTACACTCAAATTAGAGGAAATTTGAAATATCTTGTAAAACGTGTACTTGTTTTTTTTTTTATTTAAAATCCCAAAAATTGAATGCCTTTCTTAAAAAGCGAATAAAAATAAAAATTCTACACAAAATAGGTGGAAGCATTTGATCATCCTGGGCAAATTGGCAAATTCTGAAGATAAGTCAGCTTTCTACCGAAATAAAATTAAAAAAAAACGAAGGCTAAGGTTTGTGAATACTTAATTGTAATTACATGACATCTAACATAGATCCGCGATGAAAATTATTCTCACTTCTTCTGAAGGTCCTTCGAATATACTCAAACATCTTCAAAGACAGCATTTAAATCTAACAAAATATTTTCGAGTTCATTTATTTTTGAGATGATTGGTTTTTTTTTCATACGCTCTATTTAAAAGTAAGGTGAAGAATATTGCAAAACAAATAACATTAAAACATTTCCAGTTAGAACCTACATGAAAAAAAAAACATTCAAATTGAAAAAGGTCGCATTTACGCAATTCTTGCATTGAGCTGGAAATGTTTTACTCAAACCTAGTTCTATTGGCCTTCAGGAGAATCCCAAGTGACATTTTTAGTCAAATAGACAAGAAGAAGTAATCAGACTCATCATAAATCTTAAGTAAAAGGTACGAGGTTTTATGATGGTTCTCAAAACCTGTACTAGACTGAATGGTCATCATAATGTTACTTATGGTTCCAGGGAACTTGGAGAGGTTCCAGATGTGTTCAAGGGGATTTCAGGCGTTCCAGTTGATTTCAGAAGCGTCCTAAAGGATTTCAAGGAAATTCAGTGGCGTGGCAGGGTTTTCAGTAACGTTCCAAAAGATTTCAAGGGGCTTTAAAGGCGTTCCAGAGGGTTTTATCTGTTTTACAGTGGTGGTCTAGGAGATTTCAATGAGTATTAGGGGTAATCTAGAGGGTATAGAGGGTGTTCCAGTGCGTTACAGGGAATATAACAAGGACGTTCAAGGGGTTTAGGGGTGTTCCGGGGGTTTCAAGGGATTGCAGGCATGTTCCAGGGGATTTCAGAAGCGTTTCAGGCAAAATTCAGCGGGTTTCTGAGGGTTCTAGAAACGGTACAGAGGAAATCCAGGGGATTCAGCAGCGGTACAGGAGTGTTCCAGGAGATTTCGGGAGTTCCAGGGGTTTTAACTGAATTTCAGTGGTGTTCCAGGGTATTTCAAGGGCATCTTAGAAAATTACGTGAGCCTTACAGGTGATTTCAAGGGCATTCCAAGGGTGTTCTAGGGATTTCAGGGGGTTACAATAGATTTCAGTGAAGTTACAATGGTTTTAAAGGGTTTTTTTTAGTATTTATTTATTTATTAGTTAAACTTAAAATTCTGGAATAAATAACGATAAAATTTCAAGCTTATGCACAAAATAAAAGTTCTACTCTGTTATTGTAAAACTTGAAACTACTTTTTGTTTTTAATTTCAATATTTCATTCCAATTACTCCGAATCTGATCCCATCTGATCCCATCCCATCTGATTTCTCAGTAACTTTGAGATAAAATAACATTTTTGTTCTGGATATGTTTTTCTTGGACAATTTCTAGAAAAATGAGATGATTTAAAAATCATAGATAAACTACTAAAGTGAGTATAAGTGATAACGAAACATTTAATAATTTAGTGAGTGTTTTTCTTGCCTGGTATTCATTGTAAAGCTATGCACTTGACAACCATTTCTGGATCCGAAAAAACTTAATGATTTTAAGTCTAACAAGCAGTAGAAAATTACCGTGTCGCTTAAGTCACTATTAGCACTTGTGCGGCGAAAAACTACTACCGGCAGCGGCGCAAAGTAACCGCAAACATCGGCTTTCCATCATGGCCAACCAAGATGCGCTTTGCATCACCGTAGGTACCAGATACCTACAACCACCATCATCGCAACGTCATTCATTTGCGGCAAAGAGATTGGCCTAAGGTGGGCGAGCGAACGTGGCGAGGTCCGAAGTCCAAAGAAAGGTAATTTAATTTTTCCACTGTTTCATTTTTGCCCGAGAGAAAATCTTGTTTGTGTTGCAGGTACCGGTAGCATGCCAGGCATGCCTTGTACCATATTTTTTTAGTTTTTTTTTGCATGGGATGATTCCAGGAACTGCTCGTGCATAAGTTTATGGGAATTTTATGCCTTATCGGATACAGGGAAAATAAAATCTCTGTAATGTAGGCAGTGTTGGGAATACTCACTTGCGAAAAATTATACTCACTTGTTTCTATCTCAGTCCAGAAGCATGCTATCAAAAAATGATGATTGAAGGGCTTTTAGATTGTAGTTTAATCTAAAAGTTTGCCGAATAAAGTAAAGGTTGTAGACGCATACCAAAGTTGTGAGAGAGGTGTGAGTACGAGGTGAGTATAAATTACACGAATTTTACTACACACTAAACTACAATCTAAAAGCCCTTCAAACATCATTTTTTGATAGCATGCTTCTGGACTGAGGTAGAAGCAAATGAGTATCACTCTTGCAAGTGAGTATTCCCAACACTTAATATAGGTCCTACACCGTGCCTCTGGAGAATGATTGTACTTCTTCAAAAAGGCGCTTATTTTGGTGATCGAAATAGTAGTTTTGGTTGCTATTTCTTTAATACTGACTACAACTGGGACTTGAACGTTTTTCTTCTTCTTCTTCTTCTTCTTCTTCTTCTTCTTCTTCTTCTTCTTCTTCTTCTTCTTCTTCTTCTTCTTCTTCTTCTTCTTCTTCTTCTTCTTCTTCTTCTTCTTCTTCTTATTCCTCTTCATCTTGATGTTACATAGGCATGAATCAACGATTGCCAATTTAATTTAATTGATACTCAACTATTTCTAGGGTAAATGTACCAATAGTGGTGCTATTAGTAGCTCCTTGTAGTAAAATAATTGAATAAAATTGATAATACCACAAAATAAAAAGTCTGAAAACGTTAATCGGTAGTTTTTCACTTAAATTTGCTAGGAAAAATGTAAAAACCATTGTTTATTTCAGTTTTTGCTAATAAATCATTTGCACCAACTATTGGTACACGGTTCCTATTATGGAGGTAAAATTTAACATTGGTTCCTATAGTGGTGCATCCCATTGAATTCTTATGGGACCCACCACTATAGGAACACTACCACCACTATAGGTGCAAAGGAGCAAAAAATTTAAGGAAAATAATTGTTTAAAATAGGTTTTTCGGCAAATCCTGAACACAAAACTGAATTAATGTTATGAATTAGTTATGATGCATCTATTAAAAATGTCATTTGCAAGCTTTTTATTCGAAATAGTGCTAAATTGGCACTACAACCACTATTGGTACTACCTCCACTAAGGGAGCTTTTACCCTAGCTATTGCACTGATCGAGGAGTTTTTTTTTGCCAAGACCCGGAAATCTTTCAGTGTTAATAAAGCAGCCAACCCGCCTGTTGTTTCTACTATCCTACGTTTCGGTGTATATTTTAAATTTGTACAAGTAGCATAGGGTAGTCTAAGATGATACCAGAATTCACAAGACCCCCAACCCAGTTTTATGTATTCTCTGAGTATTAAGGGCTCAATTTTATTTCTGTTTATTCTTTTGAAAAAAAAAGAGCAAAATCCCTACATCCCTTGGCAAAATCCGATCGCCAGTAGCAAATAATCGTTCACGTTCAACCCATAAAAAATTTCCCTGTTTTCTCTCCAGCATGTGCCGGCTATTGGGTAGCACTCTGTGTACTACCCTACCATAACGCATTGCTTCTGACTATAATTGGTTGTTAATGGTCTCACAGAGAGTAACTATATACAACACCGTTCATAGCAATTGTGATCTCCAGAACAAAAGAAAAAAAACGGTGCGTGAAGCAAACCGCAAAACAGCCAGAAGCAGCAGCAGCGTCGGGAAAATCGTTAATCATCGGATTGCCACCGACAGATTTGGGTGTGAGAAAACCGGCTCAGCTTTCATGCTGATATTATACTTTTTTTAGTAGGTAGGAGGCTCACTTGCTGACTGACACTGACGACAGCCAGCCAGCGAGTCGAGCTATTATTGACTGACTGATGATGATGAAACTGACACGACGACGATGACGACGGAATGATGATGGGATGGTGCGATGTTGACGCCACTTGGATCGTTTCGCGGCGTTCGATATAAGTCATTAAGCAAAATATCATCCCTTGGGGTGGAGGGTGGCGGCGATCACGGCGGGAGGTCTCACCAGTCTGTAATAAGAGAAAAGCAGATAATAAAATATGGGTGAGTATTAAATCGTCAGATAATCAATTTAAAATTATATGTTTAATTTTTGATGACCTTTGATAATTTGTTCGACATTTAATCACATTTTTATTTTCTTTATGATATTACTTCTTCACTGAGAAGCTCTAAGCATTTTCAGCTCAACGTACGAATCACGTAGACGCAACCTTTTTCAATTCACAAATGAAATTTCGCTCATGTATGAGCTTCTATCTGATAATGTTTATCAAATTTTTTGTTCATTATTCATATTTTTCACCTAACTTTTGAAATGATGTCTTCAAAGATGTTTGAGGATATTGGAAGACATTTATAAAAAAAAAGTACGCTGAAAGTAATATTTATCGTGAATTTATATAAGAATTCATATATTTAATAATTTTTCAAAAACCATTCTCTTCGATCTATAGAAAAATCTGTAGAAAGCTGAGTCTCAGAGCTTGCCAAGTAGCCCAGAATGGATAAATGCTTCTATTTTTTTTTTTTGTAAAATTTTATATTTTAATTAAATTTGAAATCGAGAAAAAGGAAGTGATTTTTGGATTTTGTTTATACCGATACGATTGTTGAAATTTGCGCGCTACATGCGGGCTTCGTGGCCGTGCGGTTAGCGGCGTCAGTCGTCTAGGCGTTTCGTAAGCCTCGGAGTGCGGGTTCGATTCCCGCTCCAGTCGGGGAAAACTTTTCGTCAAACGGAAAATTCTCCATTGGGCTACTGGGTGTTATGTGTGTTGTCCGTTGTCTCGTGTTAGTGTAATGTTCAGTCTGTGCAGCCTCTGGCTGAAGACGGTGTACCCGCATAGTGTAATACAATTTGTATTACAGTCCACACAGTATGTTTCCTTTATCTATTACTGTTACTGTACCACGAACTGTTGCTTTTCTGTTGAAATTGTGAAACTCGAAGCATTCGATCATAAATAACGGTTCATGTAACCCATCCCAAGCTGTAACAACATATCATATTGTGCAGAAATTGTCAAATAATATAAGGATGAAAACTCGGGAGGCATGGTGGCAATATGGAATGACCTTTTATCAAATGGTTTGTGATTTTATTTGCACAACACACTTACACATATGTATTTCACTGTATGCCACTTAAAATCGACAGTTTGCCAAATAGTAGCTTTCATTGGTATCTATACCGATTGAACTTTTCAGTTTTCAGTTTTGTAGAAAAAAAAAACAAAATCTTTCGCCCACGAACTGAGCGTCAACAAACTGAAAATTGCCTCGAAGAACGGTTTTAAGTACATGGAGCGGTCTGGATGAAACAAGGGTAAGTTTTCCGTGACACATAAATTATTTTTTTGTGCCATATCTCATCGAATGTACATTATTTTGCAGAATACGCGAACTTGAGAGTGCGACTTGGAGGGGTTCCCCAAAACGGAGGAGGAAGAATTCGTCCTGCTACGGGCGAGAATTGTATGCCCCTCGCGATCAAAAATCTGCTTTCACCGGAGGAAGTGAGTTTTAATTTCTGTGGGTGCGACCGGACCCAAAATGGAACACGTCACAAATCGGAGAATTCCAGTAGACATCGACATCACAACCCAGCCCATCCGGAATAGCCCAAGATGCTCCTTCGTCGATGCAGGTTACGCAGCTGACGGTATGATGAATTAGTGGAGAAATATTTATTTAATAAAACAGATCTTTAATTATCGCATAACCTTTTTTTATTTTTTAACGGTTTTAATATAGCTGAACCATATGCCACAAGCTTAGAATACAATGGAAGACCATAAACCAATAATAACACATACATTGTTCGTTTTCCTTCCACATTTATTGTTAAACTGTTCTCTAACCGTTTGCTATGCAGTGGATTGCCACAAAAACTGGATAGTATATTGACTGTATCCTTTACTGTATTGCGAAAAATTTGTTCGAGAAAACGAGCGATTTTTTATGGTAACCTATCTTAACCGCCTATTCCACATACTGTAATTTGGCGGCTTACCATTTGTCAAACTGGTAAATCTGTACATGGAATGGTTATCTTACTGTTATCTCGGATAGTCTGTGAAATAGTTAAATGTCAATTACTAATAGTCATCTACAGTATAAGAAACATTGAATTTACTGTTAGTGATTATGCGGGTAGTGTCTTTTTTTTTTACATCATAGGCAGCTATGTAATCCTTCATGGTTTCGATACCCGCGATCAATTCAAATAAAGGACAACATAGCCGCCTATGATGTACCGCGCAAGTTTCGAACAGCAAACACGCCCAAGTAACAATAAGCATGCCTTGAAAATTTATTCATGTTTTATCCTGGTTTTATGCGAGCATGTAAAAAAGCTAGTTGTTCTATACTAGTTTTACATGGTAGTTTTTTTACTTTGCACCCTTGGCATTCCATAAAACTATCATATAACTTCTGCTTTAAACCTCGTCATTTAAAGACTTGCAAGTGGTCATGAATTGGTTTTCTCACTAATTACACAGCGCAACATTTCTTTGTCTCAAGAGCAAACTTATGTGTCTCTGGCAGATTTTGGGCCGCTGAATCCGAATCCGGGCTCAGATTTGCTCCAGCACGTCACAATTTTGAGCTATACCTCAATTTATAGGGCAAAATATGCGATTTTTGGCATTTTTGACTGCATTAATGGCTTGCATGGAAATATTTTTTTAAGCAATCAAAAGGTAAATTGGTCAATTAACATCTAAACTAACGACTCATGCAAAATATTTCGTTTTACCAATTCAAATTTGATAGATTTAAGGACAGACTTGTTAGAATCCCAAAATGGCCGCCACAATGACCGACTTTGGCACCTACTCACGATTTGAAAAGCACAAATCGCTTCGTAAACAAAACCAGCGCATCCGATCTTCTTATTTTAAGCTTATTACAAGTGAGCAAGAACAGAATAATAAAATGCACTGTTGTTTGAATCTTGCTTCTTGAGATTTGTGCGTCTGAAGTTCGGATGTACTCTTGAAGCGGGATTTCAAGACGTTTGTCCTTAAGCATTTTATGTTAGTATGTAAACTTGCATGCAACTTTTGGAGGGTGACTTGTATGGGAAATATTGTACCTTAAACATAAATCGCATAAAACTATCAAATTTGATTTGGTAAAACGGAATATTTTGCACGAGTCTTTAATTTAGATGGTAATTGACCAATTTACCTTTTGATTACTTAACCCGTTGAACCCCAGGTAAAATATAAAAGTTCAAAAAATTAGAAAACTCAATTCTGAGCCAAATCCAACTCGTCAAACCAGCGTGCTAAATGAAAGACTGCAGGTCATCCAATTTCCCATATATTTGGATTGGAAATCCCATACAAACCATCAACTCATTTGCGCCAACTCAGTTTTAACCGATTGAGCTAAAACTTTCACAGATTGCTCCATCCTAAGGCACGATTCTAGAGGGTTCCCCATGAATTTTGACAACTATTTTTTTTTCTCACCATACTAATATGGGCCAGTCTACTCAGTAAACATGACGTTTGATAGCTTATTCTCGGTGCATCAAATGTTCTCTTAAATTATAATATATAAAATCGCTATAACTATATATCATATTGATAAATACAAGCTAAAGCAAAAAAAATTCATTGTCCATTATATAAGTCATAAATGCTTAAAATTTCATTGCATTCGGTTCATTGAATCCGGAGATATAACAGCACAAAGCTGGCAATTTATTAATTATACCTTTTTCTATAATCTTTCTAATTTCATGTAGAATAGCCCAATCATTTTTTTAATTTAGACCACTGATACACAACTAGTTGAACAACTTACAGTAAAAATTTTAGAATATTTGATGCACTTTTCAAAAAATTTCAGCAATTCAAATATTTTTTTTTTGTGTTAGATCTCGTTAATACAGACCAAAAAGTGAAAATTTTGCCTATCCCGATCATTTTGTCTATCCCATGTAAAATCTTTAGAAATGAGCATTTATTGAGGTTGAACGAAAACTGCTTCAAGTGAAAAATAAAGAATATTTTATACAGTGTTATTATTTTCCGACATTGAAGAATAACTATTGAAAGCTATTAAAAAACTGGAAATGATTTCATTGAAAAATAAAAAAATCGCGAATAACATGATGTCCTCTTCATAAAATTAGCAGTCCCTCATATGTGAGTTCCCAGACAAGACATTTCAAACACTATTTCAACAAAAATTCTGTATATGGATTGCTTTCATGGTTGGGAATTAAAAAAAAGGCATATGAACGCAATATTCCGAAAACCAAATTATGTATGTCTAGTCTATAAATCCAAAGAAAAATATAAAAATATTTAATAAATTTGAAATTTTAAAAAGATACGAAAAACATAATTTGTAAGTGTTTTATAAAAAAAATTAATATTTTTGGATAAAATATTCTCTTGCTGGTTGAGCTCATCAGACGGAAAACGTCTATCTCACCATCAGCGTTTCATATTATTCTAAGTATGTTTTTGAAATAGTTTAAAAAGTAATATAAAAAAATTGTAGCTTGGGAACCGAAATCGATATGAATAAACAGTCTGCGATTAAACTTTAGGGGATGTATATGAACTTATACCAAAAATGTTGCACTGGACAATATCATCAGGAGAAATTTTCAAAGTTTATCTGGAATTATAAATATCTGCAAAAAATCAACTTTTGTTCTCTTGTTTTTTTTTTTTTGGCAGAACTTGAAATCAAAACATACGTTTAATCATTAAAAAGACGATGGAGAAAAATGTTTGAAAAAGTTTCTGAAGAATCTTTGGTGGTAAGGAGACTGTTCCATCCGTTCAGCAGGTTGCTCCCAATTTCATCATCAATACGAAGAATTTAAGGGCCATTTGTTCTATTTTTTATTTATTTTTTATTGTGTAGAATGAATTGAGGTGTGTAGAATATCTTATGCCACCGTGACCTCATATTTTCAAACAATGTTTGTTTGAAAAAACCGCGTGGGTTTAGCATAAGTATTGAATTATTCATCAGATTGTCTCAGATTGTCTTGGCGCAAACGAATGAAATGTGGATGAATGTCATGTACAATAAGAAAAATCTAAAGAAGACATTTTTTTATTTCAAGGTTCAACGTGAAATATTTCAAAAAATCTTTTCGGCAGGCAGATAATGATAGCGACAATTTTTATTGAAAACAACCCAAAAACCAGGATTTGATATCAAACCTTCTTCTTCTTTGTGGATCTACGTCCTCACTGGAACTTGGCCGGCCTTGCTTCAACTTAGTGTTCTTTTGAGCAATTCCACAATTGAATTGAGCAATTGAAGAGCTTCCTTTGCCTGCCATTGCATGAATTTGTATATTGTGAGGCTAGTACATTGATACACTATGCCCAGGGAGTCGAGAATTTTTTTCTGACTGGAACGGGAATCAAACCCGCCTTCTCTGGATTGGCGAGCCTTAACCACTAGGCTTACTGGAGACACTGATATGGAACCTATACAATTTATGTAAAAAAAATCTGTGTTTTGATACACTAAATAAAGATTTACTTAAAACTTTTTTACACCTTTGTTTTTCATCGCCACCTTATCGCTTAAACATGCATTTCAACTTTAGGTTTTTGCAAATAAAAATAGTTTTTTGATATTGGATTTATTTATTTGACGAGTTTCACACAGAATGACGGGAAAAAGTCGAATTATAAACATCACCATCCGCCAAATAAAAATGATTTTTGACATACATATTAAAAAAAAATGTAGAAATCCGATGGTAACATACAAAAATCTGTCTGAGAACAAGATCTAGGGGATTGATTAAGATTAATAGGAAAAATGTTAAAATGGTAAACGAAATAAATCTAAAATTTCAAATATCTTTAAAACCCGTTTAATTATTTTCGTTTTATTTTCTGCAAAAACTTGATGTTAAAACACACGTTCTAATGTAAGGGTGGCAATGTAGAACAAATGTATGAAAAAGTTCTTGAAGACTTAATCACTGATGCATTATTCATATTCAAAACATTGACTGTTCCAAGAAATCATATGGGTTTGAATACAAATTGGAGCGGACCTGGTGTGATGGTTAGAACACTTGACTATCACGCCGAGGACCTGGGATCGAATCCCACTCCCGACAAACTTGCAAAATGTGAGTTCTTCCTTCGGAAGAAGCGTGGGTCCCGAGATGACCTAGCCTAGGGCTAAAAATCTCGTTAATACAGATAAAAAAATACAAATTATGATTCTTAGGTTTCTTTTGAATAAAAGTAGCCTTGATCACTAACATTCTGAAAGCTACCGTTTTCGAGATATTCCAACTTAAAATATGAGATCCTTGTTATCTTTTTGAGAAATTGCTCTTGCGAGTTAATCAGAAATATCTCCTGGGATTTCTTAAGAGATCCCTGTAGAATTTGTTAATATATTCTCCAGAAGTTCTATATGAAATTGCACATTCTTTAAAGAATTCCCGAAGAAGTTTCTAAGAAGTCAAGAAATCTCTAAAAATTGTTGTAGATATCTTTGGAGACTCAGAAGAAATCCTTGAACATGTTTTGGAGGAATTTCTGGACAAACATTCCTGAAGAAATTTATGAAGTTTTCTTGAGAGCAATTTCTGGATGAATGCCCAGAAGAATATCTGAAGAAACAACCTAAGATACCACTTTTATTATCTGAAAGTATTGACCTGGAAATGATGGAACTCCAAAAAAAAAGCTTGAGAAATGATTGGAGTGATTCTCCAATAAATTTCTGAGGGATCCTTAGAAGATTTACACTGAGGGCATGCTAGGGAGAACTGGAGATATTTCTGAAGGAATTCTCAAAAAAAAAATCTCATTCATTTTCTGAAGGGATTTTTACACAAAAATCCCTACCCTAACTGTATAAATTTCTGGAGCAAGTGCTTCAGAAACAATAAAAAATCCTGGAAAAAATCCTTAGTTAAACAAAAAAATGAAGGAATCTTAAAAATAATATCTGGATGTATTGGAGAATCCTCCATGGAAAATTCTAAGAAATAGATTCTGGAGTAATTTCTGCTGGAGGGAATCTTTGAAAAAGAAAACCGAAATAATCCCTAAAGAAGGTCTGAATATAATCAATGTAATGCCTGAAGGAACTTTAACGAAACCCTTAGAGGAACTTCAAGAAAAACGTCTTGAAAATTTTCTGAAGAAATTCAAAAAATGTAGAAATAACTGAAGTAATTTCTAAAAAAGTTTATCGAAAAATTTCTGAATTTTTAAAGAGAACTCCTGGAGGAATTTATGAAATAATATTAGTGAAAAATATATTCTAGAGTTTTAACAAGAAATTTCTACAAGAATTTTCGGAGACATTCAAAGGAATAACTCCTGAAAAAACCTGATAATGTTTCTGGAGAAATGCCTTCAAAATTTTTTTAAGAAAAACATAAACTAATACAAGCATGAACATATGTAGCCATCTTTGAAGGAATTTAAAGAAACCCAGGGGGAATTTTACAAGAAAATTTCTGAGGAAATCCGTGAACCAGCATCAAGATGAATCTTTTGAAAAATGTCTTGTCAAAATCCTGAAAAAGTGTCGAGGAAAACTGCAGTAGGAATTCCTTGAAGAAGAATTTCTGAAGATATTTAAAAAACATATGGACAGAAATGCATTTTGAAGAAAAGCTAAGGGACATTTTCAGAGATTTTTTTTCTAAAGTCGTTTTAAAAAACCCGACGAAAATCAAGTGTATAACCTTTCCAAGCACGTTGCAACACACAAAAACCAATAAATATGAAACTGGATTGAAATGTCTTTATAATAACGGTTGATAACCAAAGCGTGCCATGTCGGGATTTTCCTGAAAACCCATTCCACAGTCTATTTCTTCTTGGCATCCAACTTTGTTCATTCCTTCTGACACCGCGGCCACCGGGTGGCCGTCGACTCTCATCAGTATCCACGCGAGCATGCCATAATTTGATAATATTCATGGGGCTATCACTGCGCTGGTCAGCAGCCAGCCAGCCAGCGCGGTACAGTTAATACCCCCGAAAATCTGTCGAGGCACGATTTCCTACATGTGCGACGTGACTCTGTGGGAAATCAATCCGCAATACCTGAGCAGAAGAAAATATCAACAGCATGATTAAATATGTAATTTTGGAATCAGTAATTTTTGCGTTATTAACATATCTTATTATGTTATAAACTTGTCTGTCATAAGCGGCAAAATACCAAAAATCATAACAAAAACATGTTCCTGGGAGACCAATTTAATAACATGTTTTGTTAGATTCAATAACAACTTAATAACATTGAGTTTTTCAGTGAATATGAAAACTTGTTATTGTTGTGTTATTGTTCATCACATATTTGTACATTTGCAATAGTACAATAATAACAAAACTTGGTCTACAGCAAATAACATTATTGAAATGTTATTTAGTGGATAAATCTCAATAACTTGATCATATCAAAATAAGATTGATAGGCCCTGAAAATCTCTATAATAAAGAAACAAAATAAAAAAGATTACCCAACAAAACATGTTATAAAGAAGTAATACTTTGATAAGTTAATAATAACAAATTATGACAAAACAAAACAGGCTATGTGATGCTGTTGTTATGAATTTGATATTCTCCTCTGCTCAGGTACTGGCAGAATTCGAGCAGGGGAGGCGAAGATTCATGAAATTGAATTAAGCTGGCATCGTATCCACTATGACTGGCTTTCCGAGTGCCCCCCTTGGTTCAACAGATAAATTTTGAATGAAACCAGAGGCTTAGAGGCTCACGAGAGCCACCTGTTTGCAGACTCTCCGCATTCCGGTGACTCGCCAGTTTTCAATTTTTAATCAGGTTGACACTAGCCGTGCTCCGTGCTGAGTTGGTTTGCATAGTTTGGGGGTTCAAGAGCATTTGGGGTGAGCTTTTAAATTTAAAGTGTATTTTTGATCATACTTTAACTGCACAATTGGGAATTCGATTGCACACTGTTTTCAAAGGCACAAATTCAAATTTGAATTGATTTTGAGTACGAATTAATGGTATCAAATGTAAGAGTTTCTAGGCTTCATAATCCGCATGGCTGTAACTCGCTCTGTGACTTATGGATATGGAGTTGTGACTTGAATCCTCACTAGGAGTAAGCTGAATTACTATACAAATTTACAAAAGGAGGGTTAGAAGCGAATGGGTGTTCGTGTTAAAACACCAATTTTGAGATTCAAAGTCTTCCTCCAGTTTTTCATTTCATACAAAAGGCTTGGAGCTTCAAAATCACCCCAATTTTCTCCAATCACTTATCCGAAAAAGGTCACTTACACCTTTTTGCATCTGAGCCCTTCAAATGTTTTTGAAAGATAATCGATGAAAGACCAAACACCCCGAGAAAAACCTAAGTGTTGAATCTGCCTGAATAATAGAGGTAATAAACTATAGAGGAAGAATGTCGCTGGCGTCGCTGCCGAAACATCTCTTGCTGGCGGAGATAGGCCGGGCTATAAGTGTCAAAGCGAAAAAGTATGCAGTTTGACAGATAGATACCCGACATGTTTGCGAGCGAGAACAAAGGGAACAGCAGCGACATTCGTCCTCTATAGTTTATTAACTCTATTGCCTGAATAGAATAACTTGAATGCAGAATACCTAACTTGCGAATTGCCGGGATTTTCTACGAACCTCTTCATCTATAAATTATGGCAGATTAATTGTGTGAATGATTTAAACAAGCGATAAACAGATTCAAGCTGAGTCGTTAATCATATTTCCCACACCAACCATGAATTGCTTCGCTCCTTCAAATTACAATGTTAATTTTATCAAATCCAAAGCAATAAGGCTCAAATAAATGTCATTCTTTTGGTGAATAAATAACTGATAAGTTTATATCGGCACCTCCGACCTATTCCCGTTTTATCAGATCATGAATTTTTAATTCCCCCAAAGAATTTGTAAAAATTAGATCAGCCGTTTCTCAGCTGATTCCCATCAGCTATATTCAAGAAACAAGGCACTGATGATGGCTTCATCCTCTTAACTTCCCCCAGTACCGTAGATTGCGATTAGCGATAGCCCGAGCTCGATAATGAAGGGTTCGAGTTTCGTAATTCATTAATTAACCACGAACCGTTCAGTGTCGTTGCTCCTTCTTCTCCTCCTCATCCACGTCGACGATGGAATGAAGATAGACACCGGTCGGTCGGCCGGTTGAGTGGATTGTCCATTTTGGTCATTGAACGACGTCGATCTGCAGAAGGGGAAATGGAAATTTATACTCCTCTTCCTGCTAAATGGCCTTCCGCGATTATGCTCCACACATTCCTTTAGTATTCGGCTAGTGACCATCGTGAGCAAGCAGGCAGAGTAAAAATAGGATGAAATATAAGAAGTAAATTGAATATGGCATTGAAATGGGCCATTCACTGCCAAATTGGGGAAATTATAAGTGGATTTGGAAATTTTCGATCTTTTCAGTTGACATATTTTAATCCGAAAGCATTAATGAATGGCTCGCAATCAGTAGACAAGAGTGGGTCATCGTTTATATGGAAAAATGAAAAACTCAATGGTATTGCATCAGATCAAAGCTTTTTTAATCCCATTTCAGGACCCGAATAAGTGTGCAAAATTTGGACAGGATCGGTTATGTCTACGTTTTGCGCATCACGTTTGAAGTTCGTATGGGGTTTTACATGGAAAAACACACTTTTTTTGCATTTCTCTCATAACAAGCTAGAATTTCTCTAAAACCATGTAACCATAAAGGGGAAAACATAGCCTAGGGTGTCCAGAAAAACTTTGTCGAAGACCGCGAAGTGATCTGATGCTTATGAAAAAAGTTATAGCGTTGGCATTGTATAGTGAAACAGCATGATTTTGTTGCTATTGTTATTCCTTTACATGTTAAAACATAAACACATGCATGCTGTTCGTTGGTTGTAACTATTTTCACAAGCATCGGATCGCTTTGCGGTCTTCAACAAAGTTTTCCAGAACATCCTAGGCTATCATTTTACAGTATCGGTTAAGAAGTTTCAGACAATCTTTTTCAACTTATGACAAAAATGCAAAAAAGTATGTTTTCCCATACAAAATCCCATACAAATTTCAATTGCAATGCGCAAAGTGTAGACGCAACCGATCGTTTCCCGGAAAGGCAATTCTAGGAAAACCGGAGAAGATATTTTAGAATCTTTAACCATGATCTGTTTTTTTTTTCATTCTTATTACGACTAATTTTATCAGTTGATGATCAATTTCCAGAAAATCGAGCCTTAAAGATTGTAGAACTTAATAAATTAATGGAACTCAGATTCTCGTTTAAGTTCACTTAACAAAGTAGAGCCAGCATCGTTGAGACGAATTGATTTATTTTGACTGGCTTTTCAATAACAAATTGTTCTTCCTTTTCGTCAAAGGCTGTTCTAGGTGCATTTATACTGCCAACTGCATAGGAGATTTGCCCATTTTCAATTGACAGTCTGTTCTTTCCAACGATGTTACGTTACAGAATTTATTCGCGCTCAATTTATTAATTTTATCTGGTGTTTTTCCTTTTTTAAAAATGGGTTGTTATTTCGACCTGAAAGAACAACACATTTTTAAGAGAACAAAAAAATATCAGATAAATAACGTTAATAGTTTGACCAGCCATCAAATATGCAACGTTTTGTAACAAGAAAGAACAGCCCATTTAATAAAGAAGGGCAAATCTACTATATAAAAAGCACCAAATGCCAATAAAACACATGGTTACCATCATGTGTTTTATTGGCACATGTTGCATTCTATATAGGAGATTTGCCCTTCTTTATTTAATAGGCTGTTCTTTCTAGTTACAACGTTGCGTATTTGATTGGCGGCCAAACTATTAACTTTATCGGATATTTTTCCTTCTCTTACGAATGTGTTGTTCTTTCAAGTTAGACTGTTACAGAGTTGTTCAATTGCCAAACTGTCAATTGCACCTTTAGAGATTTTCCCTTCTTCTAGCAATGGACTGTTCTTTCGAGGCCTGTTTTTCGATCGCTCTCGTTTCAATCTATGACAATTTGGCTTAGTAATAATGGGGATAAATGTATTTTCGGCCTAATAGGCCACATCCAGACGTTCGCAAAAACTTGAAGTTGGCCTCTTGTTATTTACAGTTTTAAAGGTTTAGTATCAAAAAGCAAAGAACATATGAGGCTTTCCACGAAGCAGCACGAAAAAAATCCATTTTTTTTAATTTTGCATTTTTGATTTGCATAAAATTTTGCACAGCTATTCTAATCAATATAAATAACTATTTTTTCATATTAAAACTTTTTATTGAGTCTCGACTAACTTTCAAATAGGGCCTATGAAAAAATGGAACACATGCAAATGAAATATCATATCTCTGAAACTGCTTGTTTGATCGGAAAACTGTCTTCGGCAAAGTTGTAGATTAATAAATGGTGACTCTCAGAAAAATACACATTGAAAAATTTATTTAGTTTTTCTTCTAAAAAAACTGAATTTTGTTACTAAAAATTAAATATCTCAAAAAGTTATTTTTTTTACCTTCGTGATATTTTGTGAGAATAAAGTTCATTCTGTTAGCTACCATCTGTAGAAATTTCATAATGGTAAAAAAATGTACAAAAAAGTTATGGCACTTTGAACATTTTCGGTTGTGTGTTTTTTAGAGTGTATGACGAATTCACGCAAACTCGCCGTAGGGGTTTGGCAAAACTGTCTCAGAATCCGATGGAATTTCTTAGCTTTAAAGACGTATTTTAAAGCAAGATTGCATACGTTGTTTTTTTTTATTTACCTAGACTAATATTTGAAAAGGTCTAAAGTATTTGACCGTTTTTTACTCAATATAACTTAAAAATGACATTACCTACAAAAAAGTTATGTATGGGTGACTTTTAGATAATCATGTGAACTTTCATAACATTGAAAAATGTCAATACGCTTTAAAAGTAAAAAAAATGCAAATAAGAAAAAATATTTCAATTTGCAAAACATGACATTTTTGTAATTATTGAAAATTTTGCCATATATCGCAAGATGCGCACTTTTGAAGAAAAGCATTTCTGAGGTACCGTGATTTCGGGTGAAACTGATCAGTGGGGTGAAATTGATCGACGTGAGGGTTATGTTCATTTGTTAAAAATATTGCTTTAAACTTAAAACAATTTGTAGAAAATGACCATCATCCGGCTAAAGGATTATTGAATGATGAGTTACATGTTTTACAGTCAATTAGTCACATATTTCTGTATTAAATTCAATATTTTCCGTAATTGCGTGTTTGGCGAACCTCAAATACCCCTTCAAACTTTTGTTACCGTGGCTGTATCGCACATGTAATGAATATTCCAATGGATGCTTTTAGCTGCCAAGTATTTGCTAAACACGATTTCATAATCAAAAATTTTATAAATATTCAAATTTATACATAAAATTGCACTTTTCGGAAGTAATCTTTTTTTCAGTATGAAAAGTGCATACTTTAAGGCGTTTTCATGAAATTTATAAAATTTATTGGTCCTTATTGGACCTTTTTCAAGGATTCTGTAATGTTTGAGTTTGACCATATCGCTGCATTCGAAATCACGGTAGCATTAGTAGAACATTTTTGACAGCTCCTCCCCTCTTAAAGTATATTCTCCTATACCTAATAGAAGGCTCCTAGCAATATCATAAACTTCCTCTAAAATGCTACGTCTTTAATGGACGGTTCCTAACAACAAATACTTCATGTCATCATTTTGCGTGTTTCTCTTCGGTAGAAAACAAAAGATTTTATCCAGGGCGTTTTTTACAGATATTAAATTAAACATAGCTCCATATGTTTAAATCACAAGTCTATCTAATGCAAAGTATTTATTTTATTCTCTAAGTAAGAAAACTTTTAAGTTGAAATTTGACTTCTGGTTGATGTTCTGAATTTCTGTGTAACAAATCTGGTGTTCTGGTTCAAAAGAGAATCCTAAATTATATTCTTTGTATTGGATAGATTTATAATTGAAACATGTAAAGCTATGTTCAATATCAATATGTGAAAATCCACGTATAAAAATACCCAAAAATTGGTTTGGCTCAAAAAAAAAAACATTTTGTGTTGGGTTAGATTTAGATAATAGCAATTTGATTACTTTGATCCATTTTCAATTCTATTCTTACTGGTTGGTGTGGGGTTTGGTTCTCCGAAATAGGATTAATTTAATTTCGCAAATGGGCATGTATTCCAAATTGACTTCAATTTATTTTTTAACTTTTTTTAGCGTGATCGTTTTTTCAATATTTCATTTTTTTACTTGAAAGTTTACACAAATTCCTTAAAGTCACACATATCACACTTTTTTGCAGGTCATGTTATTTTTAAGTTATATTGGTATAAATAAAATAGTCAAAAACTTAAGCCCTTTTCAAATATTAGTGTAGATAAATTTAAAAAAAACAACAAAGTATGCAACGTTGCTTTAAAGTACATAGTCTTCATACCTACACAATTCCATTGAAATCTGAGAGGGTGCTGCCAACCCCAAAATCTAGTTTGCGGGAAATTCGTCATGCACTCTAAAAAAAACACGCAACCAAAAATGTTCAAAGTGCCGTAACTTTTTTGTACATTTTTTTACCACTATAAGAATTTTACAGATGATAGCTAACAGAATGAACTTTATTCTCACAAAAAAACACGAAGGTAAAAAAATAACTTTTTGAGATATTTAATTTTTAGTAACAAAATTCAGTTTTTTCAGAAGAAAAACTAAATAAATTTTTCAATGTGTATTTTTCTGAAAGCCGCCATATATTATTCTACAACTTTGCTGAAGACACCTTTCCGATCGAACAAGCCGTTTCCGTGTTATAATTTTTTATTTGCTTGTGTTCCATTTTTTCATAGGCCCTATTTGAAAGTTAGTCGAGACGAAATATGAACTTTTGATATGAAAAAATGGTTTCTCACATGAAAAGGAATAGTATACAAAAATATCAAGTAAATTAAAAACATCGATTAAAATGGATTCGTGCTGGTCCGTGGAAAGCCTCATATGAGAGAAACAATTAGAGAGTATAAGAGGGTGAGTGCTACAGATAAATTTAATACAGGCACTCTTCTTTGATATAGTCATTCATTGACTTCCCCATTTTTAAAATTTGACTTTTCGTTTCTCATTTATTTTTTTCATTTCAACGTTTTATTTTTGTTTTTTTTTTTGTTCGCGTCTGATGTGTAGGTTTCGTTGTCGAAAGATGAGCCGACTTTTTCATTTCTTGAGCTTAATATTAACTAATCTGCAGCCCACCTATAGAGCTCGTTAATAGTAAAACACTTTAGACCAAGAGTATACTGGTTACAAACTTTGTGCAAAATGCAACCGCTACCATATTATTAGATATTATTCCTCCTTTTGTTTTCTTTCGAAGGTTATCTTTTGGAATTACAGCTGCCAGAATTGTCATTGAAAATTTTCCTTCATTAAACAATGTCTGTTCATTCAAGATGTAGTGATAAAACTGTTGGCATCATAACTGCTAATATTTTTCTAATGTTTTGTCGAAGATTTGGAAATAACGCTGAAAGCCCTGCTTAAATTCTTCAACTAATAGCAACCAAAACAAGTCAATTATTGTGCATTTCATAAAAAGGATGAAATTTAATGAGTCTGGGAATAGCGATAACAGTTTTCCGGGAAATGTTCCATTCCGGAAAATGGGTTTCTGGGAAATGGGACATTCCGGAATATGGGTTTCCGGGAAATGGGTCATTCCGGGAAATTTTTTCCGGAAAATGTCTTTCCGGAAAATGATTTTCCGGGAAATGTCATAGAATCCTGCAAAAGTTGTTTCTCTTATTTCATTTGACATTTCAAGACCAACAATTGAAAAGGCCGCATCAACATTTTGTAAACAAACATGTTTCTGTCGATTTGAAGCCTTTTGAACTCCACCCACACACCTCTCACCACCACTAACAGAAAGCGCAAACATCAAGCTTTCTGTTAATGGTGGTGATATGCGTGGATGGATCCCAGAAGGCCATAAGTCGACAGAAACGTGTTTGTTTACGCAATGTTGATGTGGCCTTTTCAATTGTTGGTCTTGATTTATTAATTATCCAAAAACCCTAATTAGGGTAGTGGACGTATTTTGGCCCTGGGCATGTATTTTGGCCCACCCTGAGTTTTTATTGCATTTATCATATAATCTCACCAAATCTTGGCAAATGGTTATTGGAAGTTCCAATAATCATTGGCCAAGATTTGGTAGAGATCATATCATAAATGCAATAGAAAACCCAGGGTGGGCCAAAATACATGCCCCGGGCCAAAATACGTCCACTACCCTAAGCCTCCTAACAGTGATGGTACCTTTTTCGTGGCCTAAAATATCCTTTATGCTCAATTCATTTAGGATTTTCAGGTTCATTTTTGGAAACCGAATATCTTCCCCAACTACTGAAGAGATCCATATTGTATAGTTTTAGAGCATAAACTCTAGAAAACAATCGCCACATAGTCATCATATTACATGGTTATAGACCTTGTAAAACTTTGGACATCTCGGGTTTTCTGAATACAAATTTTGAATTCTTGACATGTTTCTCATACAAAATATGCCCTGCATGTTTCAAAACCTTACCAAACAGGCTCTAACTTGGGTCATCATCTTGGATTTTGGACCGCCATTTTGGATTCTCCGATGATCATTTTTGTACGACTAACATCTTCCCCATACCAAATACACATCTTGCACAGTTTTGAAACACAAACCTGCATTAAAGAGTCACCATCTTGTATTTCGAAACGCTACATTACCCAATACTAAAAATATTGCATAGTTTTAGAGATCAAAACTCCAATCATCATGAATTTTTGTCCACCATCTTGGATTTTGGACCGGCATATTGATTTCTCTGGTCATCATTTTTTAACTCCAAACATCTTTCTCATACCAAATATAGTCATTTTGAATACTTTACTATTACTTTAGAGCTTTTAGTAGAACTTGTTACTTCAGACTCTAGTTTAATTTAAAAACACTTCACTAATACTTTACTTTTGCAAAAGAAAATAAAAAATGAATAACTCTTTTAAAGAAAAACTAGAAAGGACGAGCAAATTCCTTTTAATTCTACTACTGTGCTTATCTTCGGACAGATAGGCCTATTTCGTCTGTGACTTACAGACTTCTTCAGTGTCAAGTGCTCGACTGAAGAAAACCTCGCATTCGTTGTGGTATTTATACTAGGAGTGTATGTGCAGGTACGTGTGTGGGTAAAAGTGTAGGTATAAAAATGTAGGTACAAAATTGTAGGTATAAAATTGTAGGTACATATTTGTAAAAAAGGAGGTGTATCTGCCTGTTAGAAAACAGGGCGTCAATAAGATACCTAAAGCTAGGAAAATTCCTACCGATTTGGTAGGTAGTCAATTGGTGTTTGTTGTGTTATTTTTTCCCGCCGATTTGGTAGGTAGTCAATTTGTGTTTTGTGTATTGTGTAATGTTTTGTGTGTGTTAGGTAAAAATTTAAACAGCCACGTGTACCCATTGCCCTGATCCTTGTTAAGTAGTTTTTTATTGTTTTGTTTGTAAATTTCTAAACTTTCTGCAACATCAAGTTTCCATGGGTTTGTAATGTGTCGTAAGAGTTTAATATTTGAAGTATTCATAAAATGTCCTTCATTGAAAATATGTTCAGCAACTTTAGATTTAAAATGATGAATGAGTCCCTTGTCTGTGTCTTTGTGTGCTTTTGATACTTCCGTTATGTGTTCTTTGAATCGTGTGTTGAGTGTGCGTTTTGTTTGTCCTATGTATATTTTGTCACAGTGATTACATGTTACTTTGTAAACACCAGATTTTGTTAAGTTGTCCAACGGGTCTTTCGTAGATCCTAAGAGAGTTTGAAGTTGGTTAGCTTTGCTTGTGAAAACTAATTCAAAACCAAACTTTCTGAGAATTGGTCGGAGTTTTTTGGTGTCATTGTTGTAGTTCACAGTTATCCGTTTAAGTGTAGGTTCTGTCCGTGTCAGTGTAGTCAAAGAACGTCTGTATTGTTGTTGTGTCTTTTTGTTGATGATCTGTTGTATTGTTTGTTTTGTGTAACCGTTCAACTGTGCTGTTTCGAAAATGTAATTAAGTTCTTTCGTTTTTCCTGTTTCACTAAGTGGAAGTGTCTGCATTCGGTGTATCATGTGATTGAAGGATGCAATTTTGTGTTGATGTGAGTGATTTGATGAATTTGGAATAGTGCGTTGAGTGTGTGTCGGTTTTCTGTAAATTTCGAAGGAAAGTGTTGATTCTTGTTTTATGATGAGTATGTCCAAAAATGGTAGTTGGTTGTTCTGTTCAATTTCACAAGTGAATTCGATGTTTTTGTGTGCATTATTGATATTGTTCAAGATTTCAGGTAAAAGATGTTTCTTAACAATGCTAAACACGTCGTCAACGTATCTCCACCAGACTTCAGGGAGCTGTTTGTTGTTTTCTAAGCGTTTTTCCAAATTTGCCATAAAAATTTCACTTAAAAATGGAGAAAGTGGATTGCCCATGGGGGCACCATTAAGTTGTTTGTAGGTTTCATTTCTGAACGAAAAATAATTTTCTTCCATACAAAGTTTGGTTAATTTGATGTATGTACGAACTTTCTTAATCCAATCTGAATTTGAATCTTCATATTGGTTCAGAAGCCAATCTTCTAGTAGGTTAATGGCCTCTTTAACTGGAATGCTTGGAAATAGTGATTTAACGTCGAATGAAACTAAAATTTCATCGTCGTTAACGGATAAATTCTGTACTAGTTCTGTGAATTGTTCGGAATTCTTGACAGATCTACTGTGAAATTTTTTAGGCATGTTTTGGAATTCTTGTACTAAATATTTGGCAATTTTGTGTGTAGGTGAACCAATGGCTGAAACAATCTCACGCATTTCATTTCCAGGTTTATGAACTTTGGGAAGTCCTTTTATTCTTGGCAATGAAGGGTTAGATTCTTTCAGGCTTTTAATGACGCTTCCTAAAACTGGTGTAGACTCTTTGAGAGTTTTGTCAACACGTCTTACTAATCCTGGAAGAGGATCAGTACGTTGTTTTCGGTAAGGTCCATTTTGAATCTTGTTATTCATTATTTCATCATAGTCCTCTTTGTTCATGATTACTGTTTTGTTTCCTTTGTCAGCTTTCAGCACCCGAAACCAGTTTTCTATCTGAAAGCTGACAAAGGAAACAAAACAGTAATCATGAACAAAGAGGACTATGATGAAATAATGAATAACAAGATTCAAAATGGACCTTACCGAAAACAACGTACTGATCCTCTTCCAGGATTAGTAAGACGTGTTGACAAAACTCTCAAAGAGTCTACACCAGTTTTAGGAAGCGTCATTAAAAGCCTGAAAGAATCTAACCCTTCATTGCCAAGAATAAAAGGACTTCCCAAAGTTCATAAACCTGGAAATGAAATGCGTGAGATTGTTTCAGCCATTGGTTCACCTACACACAAAATTGCCAAATATTTAGTACAAGAATTCCAAAACATGCCTAAAAAATTTCACAGTAGATCTGTCAAGAATTCCGAACAATTCACAGAACTAGTACAGAATTTATCCGTTAACGACGATGAAATTTTAGTTTCATTCGACGTTAAATCACTATTTCCAAGCATTCCAGTTAAAGAGGCCATTAACCTACTAGAAGATTGGCTTCTGAACCAATATGAAGATTCAAATTCAGATTGGATTAAGAAAGTTCGTACATACATCAAATTAACCAAACTTTGTATGGAAGAAAATTATTTTTCGTTCAGAAATGAAACCTACAAACAACTTAATGGTGCCCCCATGGGCAATCCACTTTCTCCATTTTTAAGTGAAATTTTTATGGCAAATTTGGAAAAACGCTTAGAAAACAACAAACAGCTCCCTGAAGTCTGGTGGAGATACGTTGACGACGTGTTTAGCATTGTTAAGAAACATCTTTTACCTGAAATCTTGAACAATATCAATAATGCACACAAAAACATCGAATTCACTTGTGAAATTGAACAGAACAACCAACTACCATTTTTGGACATACTCATCATAAAACAAGAATCAACACTTTCCTTCGAAATTTACAGAAAACCGACACACACTCAACGCACTATTCCAAATTCATCAAATCACTCACATCAACACAAAATTGCATCCTTCAATCACATGATACACCGAATGCAGACACTTCCACTTAGTGAAACAGGAAAAACGAAAGAACTTAATTACATTTTCGAAACAGCACAGTTGAACGGTTACACAAAACAAACAATACAACAGATCATCAACAAAAAGACACAACAACAATACAGACGTTCTTTGACTACACTGACACGGACAGAACCTACACTTAAACGGATAACTGTGAACTACAACAATGACACCAAAAAACTCCGACCAATTCTCAGAAAGTTTGGTTTTGAATTAGTTTTCACAAGCAAAGCTAACCAACTTCAAACTCTCTTAGGATCTACGAAAGACCCGTTGGACAACTTAACAAAATCTGGTGTTTACAAAGTAACATGTAATCACTGTGACAAAATATACATAGGACAAACAAAACGCACACTCAACACACGATTCAAAGAACACATAACGGAAGTATCAAAAGCACACAAAGACACAGACAAGGGACTCATTCATCATTTTAAATCTAAAGTTGCTGAACATATTTTCAATGAAGGACATTTTATGAATACTTCAAATATTAAACTCTTACGACACATTACAAACCCATGGAAACTTGATGTTGCAGAAAGTTTAGAAATTTACAAACAAAACAATAAAAAACTACTTAACAAGGATCAGGGCAATGGGTACACGTGGCTGTTTAAATTTTTACCTAACACACACAAAACATTACACAATACACAAAACACAAATTGACTACCTACCAAATCGGCGGGAAAAAATAACACAACAAACACCAATTGACTACCTACCAAATCGGTAGGAATTTTCCTAGCTTTAGGTATCTTATTGACGCCCTGTTTTCTAACAGGCAGATACACCTCCTTTTTTACAAATATGTACCTACAATTTTGTACCTACAATTTTGTACCTACATTTTTATACCTACACTTTTACCCACACACGTACCTGCACATACACTCCTAGTATAAATACCACAACGAATGCGAGGTTTTCTTCAGTCGAGCACTTGACACTGAAGAAGTCTGTAAGTCACAGACGAAATAGGCCTATCTGTCCGAAGATAAGCACAGTAGTAGAATTAAAAGGAATTTGCTCGTCCTTTCTAGTTTTTCTTTAAAAGAGTTATTCATTTTTTATTTTCTTTTGCAAAAGTAAAGTATTAGTGAAGTGTTTTTAAATTAAACTAGAGTCTGAAGCATTTTGAATAGTTTTGTTCGCCATCTTACATTTTGGACCGCTATCTTAGATTAACTGGTTACCATTTCTGAACTCTAAGCATCTTCCCCTTACCAAAGTGTGTTACTTGGGAAATGACCCAGGGTAAAAATTTACTTTTTTTTATTCCTGTTTGGGTCTGTCACTGCGACCAGTTTTCAGATATATTGTGACATTACCCGTATTCTTAGTGTAGTGCATGTCGCATTACGCAATTGCCATTGAAGGGCAATTAAGTATTGATTTTGTTACAGTTTTTGTTTTGCTTTCTTAGAAATGTATTTCTTATAGAAAACAAAACAAGAGCACTGATAATTGACCATGCATCGGACACCTAACCCTTGTTTACTGCTAAATTCTCCCCAGTAAGAAGACCCGGTTTAAACATTAGCAGCAATACTATTCCAATAATGGAACATGTGTTCAGTAATAAGCATTCTAGTATGTTCCTTGCGTACTAGCACTTTCCAGTCTTCGAAGAGTTAGTACATACAGTGTATCAAACAATTGTCCGTACAGCAAGTTTTTTGTCAAAATAATTTTTCATTCAGATGTTAATAACTTTTTTATGCGTTCATCAGAAACGCTGAAATTTTGTCCAATCATGAATCATATATTAAAGCTCCATTAGTAAAAATTTGAGCGAGATCGAATAAGTTTTCTGAAAGTTATAGAACTTTTAGTAAAACTTATAAGACTTTTGAACACATTTTTAAAACATTATATCTCAATATGTACTCGATAAATTTTTTTCTATTTTTTTTTGTGTTACATCTTATACCTAAGGCCTTTATATGCAGCCATGTTTGGGGTTTTATATTCACTACCAAAAATATGAAAATGCGCGTATGTAGTTGACGATGTTTTAAAATTTCCCATATTTTGCACATATAATCTGCCAAACGTTTTCCACCAATAAAAGTGCATTAGCTGAACGAAAAATCCGTAGGACCTACTCTTCATATGTAGTTTAGTAGGTCCTGTATAAAAATATATCATTAAGAGAGTTTAAAAAAGTTGAAAACATTTGGCACTTTTATTGATCAAAATATGATAAATTTCCAAATGACACTCTGAACGTATATAGATTTTTCATATTTTTTGTGGTGAATATAAAACCTTAAACGAAGCTGCATATGAAAGCCTTAGGTATAAGCTGTAACACGAAAAATATTGAAAAAGTTTCATCAAGTACATATTGAGATATAATGTTTTAAAAATGTATTCAAAAATTTAATAAGTTTTACTAAAAGCTCTATAATTTTTAGAAAACTTATTCGATCTCGCTCAAAATTTTATTAATGGAGCTTTAATTTATGGGTTATAATTGGTCAAAATTTCAGCGTTTTTGATTGACGTATAAAAAAGTTATAATCATTTAAATGAAAAATTATTTTGACCAAAAAATTGCTGTACGGACAATTGTTTGATACACTGTACATGAATCCCTAACCCAATTTGATTTCCTTTGCATTGAGTTTAGCCTCAGATGGTGAGGTTTTTAACTACATGCAAATAAAGTAGGTAAACTTAGTTTTATTTAAAACTGGAAATCATCACAACACCAGTAGCAAGGACTAAATACTATAATGCCTTTAATTACCAGAACATATATTCCAAAATTGAAAAATAGGACGATACTAGATTTCGGTTTGGTAGATCTTTCACCGCAACGCAACCCAAAAAGGCGATCTACCCACGCTACGGGCTCCGTTAAAGATCGAGCATATTTCAAACCCCCTCAATCATTCATCCCTCAGCACGGGTCGCCTGACACCTTGGATTGGGGTTACCTGTTTGTTTGACTTTTACCCCTGGATCAGGTGGTCCGTAGTGCTATCCTAAGCCGGCAGCTACACAGGCAAAAAAAATCTTCGTCACTTGCGCTAATATTCGTCTCCTCAGATGAAAAATATACAGGGTGTTAGGTTCCTGAATGCATACTTTTTAAAGGGTGATAGAGGACCATAAATGGTAAAAAAAAATTGTTCTGCGCATATGGTCAAATCGTAGCCGTTACGTAGTTATTGAACTTCCCCTCTTTTGGACTCTTATTGCCTTAACTGGCTATAACT
The DNA here is from genome assembly GCF_035046485.1 of Aedes albopictus. Taxonomy (NCBI): domain Eukaryota; kingdom Metazoa; phylum Arthropoda; class Insecta; order Diptera; family Culicidae; genus Aedes; species Aedes albopictus. The sequence continues at coordinate 26,452,406 of NC_085137.1, forward strand.
TGAAAATGGTCAAACTTATCGCAGCTTTTTACCCTTATTCGAATGATTATAGAATTTTCTATCAAATGGCATATTTGAATCGATTGGTTTAGTTGAATAACTAAGTTTTCTAGAGCAAATAGCTCAAAAGTAGTGTGTTTTAATTTGTTTTTGTCCATTATCTTTAAAAAATGCGTAATAATTTAAAATTCTTTCTTAGACAAAGTTGTGGCCCCTATTTCACTCTACAATTCGTTCCTTGGCACCAAACTTCTAGCTCTTATCGTTTTCTTGCAATTTCGATTTAAATGTGCGGCACAGTGCGCAAAAAAGGGCTTACCTATACCTTGACAGTGACAAATTAATGATCTGGAATGCGATGTTCAGAAAGTTCGGACGGTTGGCTGCTGCTAACTTGGGGAGCGCTTCTGTGAGCCGCTCCTCCTGCTTCAGGACAGCCGCTCAGGTCTGTTGAAACAACCCAATCGTCTCCCTGTCAGCCGACGACCAAAACTCCGACCAGGTTTGGTTACCGGATCTATGTTGCTAAGGTGGCTTGCAGTCTTAGCCAGTGCCACACGAAAGTAGAAAAAGGAGTTTCAGAGCAGAGGCTAGTGATCTCAATGGGATCTTAATTAGGCAAAATATCTAGCATTTGCCGGAGAGCAGGAAATTTGGCATAAAGTCATTTGGCATAAGGTCGTTTGGCATAATCGAAATGCACCCTTCTTTATTATGCCAAATGTCTTTATGCCAAATAACACAGACCTTATTTGCCGTGCCTGCCCGTTCTAACCTAATTACCAATTTATATTTAAGTCTTCTATTTCTGCAGTGCTGGTTTCATTTACTAGTTACGGAACACCTTAACTTTGTCCCGATTACCGCCTCATCATCCACAATTCATAAAAGGCCTAACAAGAAGATCAAACATCAAACCGTTCATAACTGTTCACGGAGGAATGCCACCGGACTCAAATATGCCAAACCCGAGAAAAGGTTGTACCCTCGTGGGCCTTTCATTATTTTTGTTCGCCACAAACAGCTCAACGTTGCCCACTTTGCCGCGGTCGTCTTCACATTCCCGAAATGACTACCATACTTTGGAAGTTCAGGAAATGAAATTCAATGGAAATTCAACCGCCAAAAACATCCTGCTGCTCCACCTCCCCGGGCGCCGGCTCGCACTTTATGATTTTTTTTTTTTTCAAGAAGGAATCGGAGCAGGGCAATTCGGAAAATGATCTCAATGATGATTGTTGTGCTCTTCCCAATTCTCGCAAACACGTACCTACAGTATTGGACAACACTTTTTCAATGTGGAGTGATTAACTATGATAGACTTAGTCTTAGCCATTTATGTATCGAATTGACTGAAATTTTACCAGGTTATCAAATATGTCTAATCTACATTTTTTTTAGTTATATTAGATATTTATGGATACAACGAGGATAGACGTTGGTTTGACCACATCTAATCTGAACACTTTTTAATTTGACCCCCGCTAATCTGCACATCGTTCATACCAAAAATGGTTCATACGTCGTTCTGCTCATGGAATGGGGTGAAACGGAACGCAGATCCAAAACAAAACGGGTCATCATCAGTGTGTTTTTCGATGCCCACAAGGTTACTAGGAGCTCAAACTAACGGGGGTAGACTGTAGTATGTAGTTATACATCACAAAATTCGCTGTTATAAGCTTTTCTACATACTTCACGGGAAATGTAATTCCTCGTGTCTCAAATGTTCAAAGGTAAATAAATTCTTCTTCAACTTCAAACACATCAATTTTCCGACCTGTACTGTACACAATTCACATAGTGACTGATAATGATGGGGAAACGGAAGAGAAAAATTCCCCAAAAATGACTGACGGCGCCGGGTCAGAGTGATGACTGATGAGCCATCAAAGTTGGGTAATGTCTCCCGACAACGTGGGACTCATGCGTGCCAACGCAACGAGATACATCTTTATGGCACTTTTGAATTATTTTGAAGCGTTTTATGGGAACAAGCTGTGTTTTCCCACAAATCGGATTGTCGACTCGTCGAGGGACGTTTCCGTCTGGGGGAGCAGGACATAAACAATAAACGGCCCAATCTGAATCAATTTTTCAGGGTCGTGACTATGCAGAGCTATGGAGAGAGCGTCGGAACGGCGGAATGATTTACGGCTGGTGCGGTGTGCGATGTCGATATTTACATGAGGCTTCAGTAGAGAATGTTCCCCGATCTCTCACTCAAGCTGATTGGCACGATATGGTAAACATGTAAAGCGGCATTCGTCATGTGTAACTGATTTATTTTCACTTGCGGGAGGTGGAAATGGGTATACCATTGTAATGCAGTTAATTCTCAGACGATGGTAAGTTTTCAATTCATTTAGCAGGAATAAATCCAGGAGGAATGTCATGAGGAATTCCAGAAGAATTTCATGAAAGATTTCAGAGAAATTCACGAGGAATTCCAGAAGAATTCCATGAGGAATGCCAGAGGAAATCCAGTAGAAATTTCAGAGGAGTTCAAGGAGCGATTCCAGAGGAATTCCAGAGATTTTCAGTAGGAATTTCAGGATTTCAGGAAGAATTCCTGTGGAATTCAAGGGGGAATTCTAGGAGGAGTTCATGAGGAATTCCAGAAAGCACTCCCAAAGAATTCCAGGGGGCATTCCAGAGCAATGCCATGAGGAATTTCAGAGAATTTCCATGAGAAGTTTCAGGGGATTTTCATTGGAAACTAAATTCCATGTAGAATTCCAGAGGATATCCATGAGGAATACCAGAGAAACAACATGAAGAATTCCAGAAGAATTCCAAAAGGAATTCCAGAGGAATTCCAGCAGGAATTCCAGAGAAATTCCAAGAGGAATTCCCGGAAAATTCCATAGGAAATCCAGGTGAAATTTCAAAGAAATTTAAGAAGCAATTCTAGGAAACTTCCAGAGGAATTCCAGGAAGAATTCCAGAGGACTTCCAGGAGAAATTCCAGAGGAATGCCAGGAGGAATTCCAGAGAAATGCCAAGGGAATTCCAAGAAAAATTCCAGAAGAAAGTTAGTAGAAATTTCAAATAGAAAGCAAGCAAGAATTCCAGAGTAATTCCAAAAGAAATTTCAGGAGAATTCCAGAAGAATACCAAGAATAACCAGAAGTTCCAAGAGATATTTCAGAGGCATTCCAGATGAATTCAAGGAGAAATTTCAGAGGAATTACAGGAGGATCAGAGTAATTTCGGTAGAAATTCCCGAAGAAATACCAGGTGGAACTCCAGTGGAAAGTCAGGAGAATTCCAGAGAAGTTCCAGTGGAATAACAAAAGTATTCCAGAAGAGTTAAAGGAGTAACTCTTGAGGATGTCTAAAAAGGATTCCTCAGGGATTACAGGAGATATTCCAAAAGAATTTCAGAGGAATTCCAGGAAGAATTCTGGGAGGATTTTCTGAAGGAGTTCCGCGAGAAATTTCAAGAGAAATTGAGGGAGGAAATTTTAATGGCATTGTGCAAGGAATTCTAGGAGGATTTTGAAAAGAAATTTCAAAAGGAATTCCAGAAGGAAGAATTATACTATGGGCGTATGGGTCAAAGAAAATGAGATATTTAATAACCGATCTCTTGTAAGTGCAGTGCGGTACGTGGAGGTACCAGCCATCTATCGAGCTGTAGAGCTCAGACTTATTGAGAGTTGACTGTATCAGAAGGCCGGCTCCAGAGGCACGTTGTCCTCCATTTGGGACATTTGTGCCATCGCCGTACATATAAGCCTATTTCATCATTTACCTGAGGGATCATGGGACAAGGGATGGGAATTAAGAAAGGGAAAGGGAAAGGTGATGAAATAGGAAGGAGTACCCTAGAAGAGGGAAAGCCCATACCACAACGGGTTTAATCAGTGCTCTGAAAAGGACACTGTAAAACGCAAAAGCGTAAAGAGAGCCTATAGCTCATTGGAGGTAGCTTGTGACGTCATGCGACTATCAATATGACATTGAAAGGCACGGCATCGAAAGCATCCTCTATATTCAAGAAATCACCCAAGCAGAAACTACGTTTGAGCGAGTACTTTCTTGAAAACGTATACAACTTTGTGTAAAAGAGTCACTGTGGACATCCCAAATTGGGAGGCATGTGAGTTCACATGAATAGCCATGTCAGCCAGACGAACATCATTGATGTGATAATCGACAATGCGTTTCAAGCATTTCAGAAAGAACGAGGTAACCACATAAATCTGGAACTCATTCCTTCTTTATACAACGCACGCACCCTTTCGGGATAAAACTATGGAGTAATTTCACGCCATGAAAATACCTCATAGAAAACTACAAGAGTTCAAAACAGGTTTGAAATACTCAAATCCCTCTGGAGAAAAATAGGACAAAACACCTGTAAGCGTGAGGGTCCAAAAAAGCGCGCGGAAACGGTTCACAAGGCGGACAAACTACCGGCGAACTTGGGGGAACCGGGATCGAATAAAAAGACGCGTGTTACTTTAACAATTCAATTCGTACTACTATATATTTGGAGGGGTTTATATAATTCGGCAATACAAAAGGCTGAAGGCCTAGAAAATTCTACATACAAATCAAATGGAGAAAAGAGACAGAGATTTGGGATGCTGCAATCGGCGGTTGCATTATTCTCTGGGCAAATGAGATACTTTTTTTCTGCTGCTGCTGCGAGTAGGGTAGGGCTCCTCATTCTCGTCCCAACAACACCATTTGCTCCTGGAGATTTGAAGTAAGCAGAGCGTTTTAGTGCCCACTAAGTCAATTAAATAGCTACAATTCTCTGGCGGAGCTAGAGATCCGTAACTATAAAAGACTGGTTTATCCGAAGATATTTTGAACTTGAACAGATCAGAGTTACATTCAGGAATACCTCTTGCGGTCCGCACAGACCACAGAGGACAAGCTTTTTTCAAAACAATAGTTATGGTATACCATAATGGAGCACGCAGAAAAATAAATTGTAAACACAATTATATTCTAGTTCAAATCAACCGATTTTTCAGTTTACTATAGCGACAAACTGATTTCTAGTTTAAACTGAACTGTTCTATTGTTTGATAATACAAATATTTTCATTTGACGAAATTTTTGACAGTTTGTTAAAACAAACACAGATATCAGGTATCAGAAGGCCGGCTCCAGAGGCACGTTATCCTCCATTTGGGACATTTGTGCCATCGCCATACATATAAGCCTATTTCATCATTTACCTGAGGGAGAATGGGACAAGGGATGGAATGGGATTGGGAAAGGGAAAGGTGATGAAATAGGAAGGGGTACCCTAGAACAGGGAATGAACGCATAAGCGCAACGAGAGCTCATAGCCCATACCACAACGGGTTTAATCAGTGCCCTGAAAAGGACACTGTAAAACGCATAAGCGTAAAGAGAGCCTATAGCTCATTGGAGGTAGCTTGTGACGTCATGCGACTTTCAATATGAAATTGAAAGCCGTGCCTCGAAAGCATCCTCAATATTCAAGAAATCACCCAAGCAAAACCTACGTTTGAGCGAGTACTTTCTTGAAAACATATACAACTTTGTGTAAAAGAGTCACTGTGGACATCCCAAATTGGAAGGCATGTGAGTTCACATGAATAGGCATGTCAGCCAGACGAACATCACAGATGTGATAATCGACAATGCGTCTCAAGCATTTCAGAAAGAACGAGGTAACCAGATAAATCTTAAACTCATTCCATCTTTATACAACGCACGAACCCTTTCGGGATAAAACTGTGGAGTAATTTCACGCCATGAAAATACCCCATAGAAAACTACAAGAGTTCAACACATGTTTGAAAAACTCAAATCCCTCTGGAGAAAAATAGGACAAAACCCCATTTCCTCCTGAAGATTTGAATTAAGCAGAGCTTTTTAGGGCCCACTAAGTCGATTATATAGCTATAATTCTCAAGCGGATTTGTAACTATACAAAAGAAAAAAAAATATCCGAAGATATTTTGAACTTGAACAGATCAGAGTTCCATTCAGGAAAACCTCTTGTAGTCCGCACAGACCGCAGAAGACAAGCTTTATTTAAAGCAATAGTTATGCTATACCACAATGGAGGGCGTTGTAAGTACAAAACCACAATGAAACTCTCTTGGAGTAGCAATGGAAGCGAGTTATCCACAAAATGTGGTCGCAACCAATTAGTACAGGTTCCCCCCTAGTTCGTTGAGCAGGGACGCCTCTGAATACGCAAATTTTGCGAAGGAACACTCAAAAGTGCAAAGAAGGTCAAATGGAGACTCCTCATCTGACACATGCCAATCAGTCAACTCATGACAAATTCTGCTCATGCAGAGATTGGTTTGGTGCAATTCTATGTTAAGTTATCCATGAACTGGACTACCTAAGTAATCCATCAAACTGAAGCATCTCAAAATAATGTTTGAGCTACTTCAGATGATGTAATCATCGTAGCAATACTGCCAAATATCAGCGAAACTAAGCTGAATACATACTGTTAACGTTATTCTAAGATATAGCATGCCCGAGGCACGACACTTCATTTATAATGAAAGAAGCAAAACTGGGTTCACAAGGTAACCTTTACAGAAGTTACCCTACGAAAATAAGCTTTTTGAAGTAGAGCCACTTGGGCCACGCATGCTTTTTACGCTGAAAATTGATCTGAGGTTTCCTAGCCGTAGCCACTACCCAAACTAGACAGGATTACACTCTTCACAATCACTGCACAAAAAGGAAACATCAACGACAAACCAATCCAGTGTCAATTGAAAAACGCCAAGGCGAAAACGCATTAAGCGAACCCATATAGGTAGTAATGTAAGCTAATTTACAACATTTGAATAATCCCGCCCTTATTTAGCCTCAAATTTGAGACTTAAGAAGGGCAACTGATTATCTCGGAGAAACGCAAGGTCCGCTGCACTATTGCTCCGGTTAGCGCAGTAAGGGCGTAATACTGTGAAGGACGCCCTAATTCTCCACAGGCTCCGTTTGTGGTTAGGTTTTTATTAGACCCCCCTAACCATTCATTCCTTGGCACGGTAAGCATAAAGCCGCATAACACCATGAATTAGGGGTCACCTGTTTAGTGGACTCTTACCACTGGATCAGGCGATCCGTAGTGTTATTCTTAGCCAATTGAGACAACCGCTACCGACACTACACAGCTATCTAGGCTGATTGGGAAAAGAAGTTAACATTGATGGATAACTTCCGAACGAGCCCGAACAGCCCGTAAACACAATTATATTCTAGTTCAAATCAACCGATTTTTCAGTTTACTATAGCGACAAACTGATTTAGTTTAAACTGAACTGTTCTATTGTTTGATAATACAAATATTTTCATTTGACGAAATTTTTGACAGTTTGTTAAAACAAACACAGATATGGTATTTTCAACATGAAATAATGGATTGATTCAAACGACTGCACTTTTGCCACTAACAAACCCGGAATGTGATTATGTTGGTGACGCCAGCAATTGCGGCAGCTCGGAAATCTATTTTTAGACCGTCGGTAAGCGGATGGAGCGGAGGAGAACGACTAAAAAAGACAAAAAAGGCGAAACCGATCAACTTTTTGTGGAAGCTGTCGTGAGTACCTGCGCGTTATCCATCACGGCCAAAGCTGCACTTGGAAGTTGGCGTGATGGATTTGCTACACCTTCTTCGTTGTGGCGATGTTGGGGTAAGCATTTTATAGATGTGTGAGTGCTTTCAGACCATGTTTTTGGTTTTTATTTTGTTGAAACAAATTAAATTTTTGACATAATATGAAATGATGGTAATCGGTTGTTTTTATCGATAAACTCTAAATGAAAACAATTAAATATAACTTTGGAATAAGTCAATTCTCAGTTTGAAAATCAACCATGCGTTTTATTGTTTTAAACAAGCGCCATTTTTCTGCGTGAGGGCGTTGTAGGTATAAAACCACAATGAAACTCTCTTGGAGTAGCAATGGAAGCGAGTATCTATAAACTGTGATCACAACCAATTAGTACACGTTCCCTAGTTTATTGAGCAGTGACGCATGACTACGCAAATTTTGCGAAGGAACACTAAAAAGTGCAATGGAGACTCCTCATCTGACACATGCCATTCAGTAAACTCATGACAATTTCTGCTACTGCAGAGTTGGGTTAGGTGCTTTTCTATGTTAAGTTATCCATGAACTGTACTATGTACCCAAGTAATCCATCAAATTGAAGCATCTCAAATTAATGTTTGAGCTATTTCAGATGATATAGTCATCGAAGCAATACTGCCAAATATCAGCGAAAAGATGCTGAAAACAACCCGACCAGAAGCTCCTAACAAGATAATAACAGAATTACAACAACCGTTGTTAGAAATAACAGAATTTGATACAATTTTGTTGTAAGGACTCTTATAGGTGTATAATCATAACATAATTGTAACAGAGTTCGTTATTATTTTAAAAACAAAACTATAACAAAACTTGTTTTATTCATTCAAACAGATATATAACAGCATTTGTTACATTATGCATATTAAAATAATTGTCTATAACATAATTTCGTAACACATTTATCATAATATTTGCTATATTTTTTGTAACAAAATTATTTCAAAATTTATTAGATTTTTTGTATTTACGAGAAAAAGTTTGATCATCTTTGTTATATTGATCACATGAGCCAAAAGACTTGAAACAAAGCTTTTAAGCATTCATTTATAATGCAACGGTTAAATCGTCGTGTTTTAACATCCCCTCCTCTTCCGTTACGCTATTTTGTATTAATGCTGCAATTTGCGACCAGATGAACATTTTTTCCGTTACATGGAACTATGCTTCATATACCTTCTATTGCTTTTGAATTGTATTTTACACAAATGACAAATGTTTACACGCGAAAACATAAGATCGATTACAGAAATTACCAAAACAGTACTGCTGCTCTAATTTCGTCAAAATAGTATACCAAGTAATGAATGATATTGAACGTGGTGAAAGCAAAATTGAAACTAAGTAAATAATTATATCATTAGAAAATGCCAACAATTCTACTAATTCTGCTCAATTTGAATGTGGAATTTGTTTATTCTACCTATTTGGCTTCGACCTAAGGGAGCATCCATTAAGTACGTCACGCTAAAATTCTAAATGGATGACCCCTTATCTGATAGATTCCATTTCCTTGCCTAAAATAAAATAAAATGTTGAATATAACTAAATTATACCTGCAGTTGTTATCATATCTGCATATGATATAATTATGATCGATTAAAACAAAATCACTAACGACAAATCAAGTCTATTATATGTCAAAAAACTCAATGTGACTTCATACCACCCCGCTCGTGTACGTCTGATAAACAAAGATTGGAATGACGAAACTGTCAATACGTACCCGACTAGATGAACATAACAAGAATATATCATAATTATATCTTAATGTGATACAACTAACAAATTATGTTATAATTTTGTTATGACATGGACTGTTTATTACTTTTTCAAACTAAATTATAACAAAATATATTATAATCTTTTGTAACTAGTTTTGTTACAAATAAATCAGAACAAACTCTGTTATAACTTTGTTATTTTTGCAACTGAACAAAATGATCAGTTGAAAAAATAACATAATTATATCAGAATATGAAATTATTTTAATTTTTAGCTATATTACAAAAAATAAGTAATTTGATTATGTATTCGTTTTTTTCATTGCTTGTAGAGCAATAGGTCGATGGATGCAGGTAAAAGATCAAAAAAATGCTTATAAGGAAACAGATTTATTCTATGTAATTGAAAAATTTATGAAAAAACATTCAATTGCTGTTGAGGGGCTGCAGTTTTGCTTGTTTTTTATTGCGTAGAATGCCGGAAGCGTATCCGGCTACCCTCAAAACTGAAAGTACTCATATTTTTTCAACTTTGAACCGATTTAGTGAACTTCGACTCGTTTGAATAAGAAATCTTTTTTTTTCATTGATTAGTTATGCGAATAGAACGATTGGGTTACGCGGTGTTCTCAAAAGTCCAAATTTTCTGGAACATGTTTTTATGCTATTGAGGGGCCCAGATGCAAAGAAGTGTAAGTGACCATTTTGTCGAGTTTGAGCTGAGCATATCAAAAAATCTTCAGATTTCAAGCTTTCAGGAACATTTTAAAGATTATTTTTATGATGATTAGAAAAAAATACAGTAATCAGAGAAATTGGGTTGATATTGAAACTCCATACATTTTGAATGGGATGAAAAACTGGTGAAAAACTTCAAAGCTCATTTACATTGGGTTTTTGTAACTTACACCCCTTTGCTTCTAAGCTCCACTATTCTAATATCGTCATTGTTGGAGTTAGCGTATTGAAAAGACGTGGTCTCTCGTGAAACATGCTTCGTAATGATTACTTTGAAGCCAATACTTTGGGCCTAGGCTGGGCAGATATGCTATTGCAGCTGGTCTATGGAAAATGGCGCGTATGGCAATTCGGGGTTTCCTTAACCCACGATGACCAGATCGGTTCAGTCGGATTTGTTTTAGATGGAAAAAATAAATCTGGATTAAATGATATGAATATTGTCATAATCGGAGAAATCGGAGAAAATTTATCGCAGATATAACCATTACATAGTATACCTTCTTTAGTTTATTGACTGCTGTTTCATATTGTGAAGTAAAAAATAAAGACATTGCAACTTCTAGAAATTTTATCAAACTCTTCCGTATTTTTTTTTTTAAATTTTATTCATTAGCTCAATTTCAGTTTTGATATGTTTATCTAAGTATTTATTTCCTTCTTTCAATATACCAGTCCCGTTACGGTGCCAAAATCCTATCACTTTTCTACGATTCCCAATTCTTATAGGTTAAGTAAAATTTTAGCTTCAAAAAGTGATACATCTGCACATGATTTTTTTTTTAATCTCAAAATTGAGTAAACTTATAATTGGATTTATATGTCATTTTAACAGTACTGCTATTCTAACTTCTAATTATAACTTCAAAAAGTACCGAACAGACTATGTATTATTAAGTAATGAATGTTAGTGAGCGTGGAGATACCAAATGTGGTACCTACTAAATAATTTTAATCAATAAAAATGTCAACTATGTATACAGACAATTCTGCTCAATTGATGATTGCATAACTTTTTTTCTTTGGATCTATTATTATTCGACCATATATTGTTTGATATTATATCATAAATATCTTTTTTCATTACTAAAAATAATCTAAAACAGAATAAAACTTAACAGCATCTGCAGAAGTAATCGTATCGGCATATGATATAATTGTGATCAATTAAAATAAAGCCACATTTTACCTTCGCTCACGTAGGTACATGTATGATCGCCGTTCTCACAGCGCGAACTAAACAAAAAATAAAATAAAAATCATCTCCGTCCGGAAAGAATCTTTGTCGCCGCCAAAATGCACCCCATGACGAAGCTCAATCATAAATAGTCGACTAGCAAGTTTTTCGTCGTTCTCTTTGTTCCTTGATGGAAATAGTCGACGACGGGCCATGCGAGCGCCACCACTGTTATTAGTGTTTCAGTGCGCATGTCTGCGCACCGCGATAGCGCTGTTAGTAAGAGAGAGGGGTTCATTGTTTGATCTTGCATTCAAATCTCTGTCTATTTTTGTCCTGCGACTGACAAACAAGAGATGGGGGAATAGGGAAACTGGCAATACGTAGAACCAGTAAAGCTTCTTTCGTCGCTCACTTCAAGTGCTGTGATAGCCTCATTGGTAAAGGCGACTGAAAAATTTACGATGGCAGGATTGGTGGTTCAAATCCCGTCCATGTTTGTAAGTTTTATAATGAACTCGAAAGTTTTTTTATGTGACCTATCATTTTCTAAAAATAGAATAACACACTTAAAGTAATCACCCAAAAATGAGTAAAAAAATAGTTTTTACCCTATTTGATTTTTACCCTAATTGAAAATATCAAACTGTATTATAATTTTGATATATTTTATCAAAAACTTAGAACAGGGCTTGATATATTTTTGATGTATTTGTAACAAACTCTGATACACTTGTGTTAGAACCCTTATGATTTTCAGTTAGAATTTTTGTTATTTTAACAACATCCTGCATCTAAATTATAACTGCATATGTTAGAAAAAATCAGTATAACATAATAACATATTATGATATAATTTTGTTATGATCGGCTAGTCGGGTAGAACCAGTAAATCTTCTTACACCGCCCTCTTCAAGTGCTGTGATGGTCTCATTGGCAGAGGCGCCAGATTTCTACCGATGGTAGGTGGCTTTACTCAAAAAATGAGTATAAAAATTAGTTTTTACCCTAAAAGGTGTCGAAGAAATTATAACACAATTTGTTATAATTTTGTTGAATTCTATCATATTTCATGAAACAAGTTTTGTAATATTTTTGTTATGATCATAACAAAAGTTATTACATTTTTGTTCTTTTCAGTGGGCATTTTGATAGAATTTTTGTTATTTTAACTACTAACGGTACATGTTTTATGACAACCTTTGTTATAAAAATTTATTGTAACAAAATCACACAGCTTGTTATAATTTTGTAATGTTCATCTAGTCGGGAAGAGCTTGCTTGAAGGCATCCATAAGGAAACGTTGGAACATACTGTTAACGTTATTCTAGAATATAGCATGATCGAGCCACGACACTTCATCTATAATGAAAAAGGCAAAACTGGTTTCACAAGGTAACCTATACAGAAGTGACTCTACGAAAATGAACTTTTTGAAGTAGAGTCACTTGGGCTACACACGCTTTTAACGCTGAAAATTGATCTGAGGTTTCCTAGCCGTAGCCACTACCCAAACTAGACAGGATTACACTCTTCACAATCACTGCACAAAAAGGAAACATCAACGACAAACCAAATCGGTGTCAATTGAAAAACGCCAATGGCGAAAACGCCTTAAGCGAACCCATATAGGTAGTAATATAAGCTAATTTACAACATTTGAATAATCTCGCCCTTATTTAGCCTCAAATTTGAGACTTAAGAAGGGCGACTGATTATCTTGGAGAAACGTAAGGCACCATTGCTCCGGTTAGCGCAGTAATACTGTGGAGGGCGCCCTAATTCTCCACAGGCTCCGTTTGTGGTTAGGTTTTTATTAGACCCCCTTAACCATTCATTCCTTGGCACGGTAAGCATAAAGCCGCATAACACCATGAATTAGGGGTCACCTGTTTAGTGGACTCTTACCACTGGATCAGGCGGTCCGTAGTGTTATTCTTAGCCAATTGGGTTTTTAGATTTAGAAAAATTCAATGATTTTATATTTTTAAACAAAACAGCACCTTTTTCTAAGCCTCTATAATTTTTTTCAGATTTTTAGAACTCGTTTTGATACCTAAAATCAATTTCAAAAAGATTTATTCAAATCACCTTTTGACAGCTGGGCAACTGCTTGACAGCTCCGCCCAGTACAAAATCCGACGAGGGGTGATTCGACAAATCGCTCCCATACAAACTTCAAATTGATTTTTAAATAGGTTCCCGGGCTCCAAAATTCATGAAAATTTGGATTTCGGCTCAGTTTGGCGTGCAGATTCAGAATATGGAATTATCTCAACATCGCTTAAAAAGCCAATTGAGACAACCGCTACCGACACTACACAGCTATCTAGGCTGCTCGGGAAAAGAAGTTTACATTGATGGTTAACTTCCAAGCGAGCCCGAACAGCCCACAAATCGCCACAAGTCCGAACAGCCATCTATCGAGCTGTAGAACTCAGACTTGTTGAGAGTTGACTGTACGTACATATCTAGAAGTCCGTAGCAACTGATCATGCAAGTCAATCAATTAACACTTTGCTCTTCCCTTTTGTAATACAATTAACGGTTACGAAGGAATCGTTCAAGTTGATTGACATAGCAGACAGCACCATAGCATCCTACTAATTTGAGAAAATTTGGAAACTAAATTCAACCTCAACATCGGAATCATCGCGTAATTATATTGTAATTTAGGAAAGTTTCTCCCCATCGTCGCCACCATGTTCGAACCGCATGCTACAACCCTTGAGTTTAATTATCGAAATCATGGCACACTATACGATGGCGATGACGACGACGTCGACGATGATGACTATGACGCCGGTGGTGCGGAGGAACTGGCTCTGTTGGTTTTCCTTTGGCCCTAATGAGCAAAAACTGTAACTTTTTGAGCTGTTTTCCAGTTGCTGAGCACACGTAATGGGCATTATTTGTCATAAATTGTTTGGTCTCTGGACTGACTGGCAGGAACGTGACACGGTCTCTACTATATGTACGGCCTCAACGGGGTGCGGGTGGTCGGCCACTCGCAGTGCACCACAAAATCCACGATAATTTCGTAGTCAGCTGGCCCCTGTAGCTAATGCTCAACAAACAAGGAAGTAAACATTGTATCGTGTGTATGGCCTAAGGCTTGTGGGGCGGATTGAAGTTTACGAAGTTGTGGCGGTCAGGTCCCGCAAATGCCATCACACGAAAATACAATTAAAATTCATGCCATCATCAAACGGTATGTGCATGGGGAAAAGATGATGTAAGCTCGTTTTGATTGCGTCAATTATTGCTTATTTTCACATATCGGTCTTGTTTTCATTTCGAACTATAATTTTACGTTCCAGTCATAACTGCATGATCCCAACGTAATCCATGAGTTAGGTGTTAGTTAGTGCTAAGCAAGGATCCTAGGTGCTAAGAACTGGATGCATGTTTTGATTTATACTTCTCTAGAGCGAGTACATTCGTGTATGCCGCCCATCAGCCCCACCTGTCACAACTGTCTCGTTTTATCGCTCCATCTGACTGTCTCATCAGTTTTTCCCACATTGTTGAACTCATCTACTTGCCCTTTTTGTCAGCTCCATCGTACTCCATACATGCATATTGCCTATTTGTTTATCCCATTAATCTGTGCTATTTCACAGTCTCAGATATCTGTCCCATCCAACGATTCTGATATCTGTCTCATATGTTTGTCCTATATGTTTAAGTCGTAATTTGGTATTACACTGCGGCCACTTTCTATAGCCGCACCCACGATTTCGCACTTCTAGCAATTTTTACGATTCAATCGATATGTGGAACGATGTGTATCAACAAGTGGTTGTAAAATATATGATTTACATGAATAAGTATTGTAAACTATTTGTTTGTTAAGCAAAAAACACGCAATTTCCATAATTTGGGCGACCATTTTCTATAGCCGCACTACGGGTTCTTCTTCGGTAATCTGATTTTTTATAAGAAATCATTTGATCAAACTGTTTCAAATGACAAAATTAAGCAAATTGGAAATAAAACTAACGAAAAGCAATGAAAAAATCAACCAATTAGTTTTCTTACTACAAAAAACTAGTTAACCTTCACTATTTTTACTTAAAAGTTCTCTTTAAATCACAAAAACAATATTTCAAGTTGACAAATATATTGTATTGCTTCCTATCGGCAATATTTATATGAAACATGATTTCTTGGATGATTTCTAAAAGATTTAAGGCTGTAATACCAATTTAACAATCACTTTTCTGGAACTTTAGAATTAAATTTAGCCTAATATTCGCTTTATATGGATGAATACGCAATATGTATGACATTATATCACTGAAAATTCAACTAAACAGTTGCTAATGATCCTCATGAATACAGATTTAAATAATCCTAATGGATGCCAGAGCTTAATTTTGCGCCAGCACTTCACTAAATTATGCCCAATTTCACAATTTATGATATAAAATCAACCAGAACTACAGGAAGACTACAATCATAACCCCTTTCTTTTCTTTTGCCCCAAAATGAACAGGAACATCTATATTTGAAATCTTTTGATAGAAACACATCATTTTTACTTAACCAAATATCGTCAAATTGATGGAAAGTTTGATAAAAGCTGTTATTACAAATCGTCTTCATAATTTAAAATATTCATCTTATGTTTAAATGGTAGCGAAGACAATGCTGACCTTCCAAGTAGACCTGTGCGCCGCCGCGCCACGCCGCCGCCGCCGACACTTTTTGTCCCACGCCGACGCCGACCGAGGTATCGGCGGCGCGCCATACGCCGCTGTTTGTCACGCCGCCGATTTTCATTTTTCGCGCCGGTGATCAGTGCACGAACAAAATTAAGTTTATATAAAGTTAAGATAAAAAAAATCTCACGATCACTATCATAAGAGTTTGATTGCAATAATTGATTTCTCAACTCTTAGAACACACATTCACATCTCTCCAGATGTTTCTTTAGAGAATCTTCCAGAAGGATTCAGTGATGCCTTCTGGAGATCCATCTAGGATTATTCAGAAAAATCTTCATGGATGCCTACAAGATGATTTTTTTTCAGTAGATCTCTACAGGAGTACTTTCAAAAATTATTTCAGGAGAATTCAGGGATGCCTACTAGAGATACATCAGAGATTCATCCAGAAGATCCTTCAGGAATTCTCATAGGAGGTCCTTCAGAGATCAGTCTGAGAGTACCTTCAGGAATTCCTACAGGAGTTTCTCTAGGATCTAGTCCAGGAGTTTCCTCAGAGATTCCTCCAGGAGGTCCATCAGAAATTCCTGGAATTTGTTCAATAATCCCTCCTGATAATCATTCGAGATTCCTCAAGAAAAAAATGCAGAGATTCTTTCAGGAGTTCTTCTAGGATTGCTCCAGAATTCGGTGATTTTTCCAGGAGTTCGCTCAGGTGTTTCCCTAATAGCTCCAGGAGGATTCAGGGATGCCTCCATGTATTCATAATGATTTCTTTCAGAAGTTCCCTAAGCTATTTCAACTGGAGTTCGTTCAGGTATCCTTCTAGAAGTCCCTTTAAATATTCTTTCAGAAGGATTCATAAATGCCACCTGAAGATCCATCAAGAATCCCGTGAGAAATTTCTTCAGGAATTCCCGCAGGAGGTCTTTAGAAATTAGATTAGGAGTTCCTGCAGGGATTACCAACAGGGAAGTACCATAAGCAATTCCTACAGCAGTTATTTCCAGGAGTTCCATCAGAGATTCCTCCAGGAATTTCAGGGATTCTTGCAGATGTTTCTTCGGAGATTCCTGCTGAATTTCTTCAGGGATTCCTACAGAAGTTCCTTCAGAGAATCTTATACGAAGATCCAAGGATACCACCAGGAGAACTCAGGGATCAGTTTATACAGCTATTCCTTCCAAGATTTTTTCAGGATATCCTTAAGGGACTGTTCGGGGAGTATCTCTTCTTCTGGGGTTCTTTCAAATTGAAGATTGAGATTGATTTTTTTTAGGAAGACTCCAGATGCTTTCAGGAGTTACATCAGAGATTTCTCCAGAAGCTCATTCATGAATTCCTACAGGAGTACCTTCAGGGAATCTTGTAGGAATTCCTTCAATAATTCCCTTAGGATTATAATCAGGCATTTCTCCAGGATATTCTGAGTAATCTTTCATGGAGTTTCTACAAAAATTCTTCACGGATTTCCTTCTAAAATTCTTTATACCTCCTGCCAATTCTTCCCCCTACCCGGGAAAATCCGCTGAAAATCCTTCGAGAATTCCGCCTGGAAATCCTGTGGATATTCCTACCGGAATTCCCTCAAGCATTCCCCTGGAATCCCTGCAGGGATTTCTCCTGTAATTTCTTCTGGGATTCCTCTTAGACTTCCTTGAGGGGTTCCCCTGGACTTCCTTCGAGGATTCCTCCTGGCTTTTTGTCCTGTAATTCTTACGGGGATCCCTCTTGGAATTCCCCCGGAGATTCTTCCTAGATTTTCTTTCAGGGTCTCCTCCTTGACTTCCTTCGAATATCTCATTAAATTTCTTTGGTGGTTCCTCTTAGAATTCTTTCGGAGAATCCACCAGAATTCCTCATGGAAATCCTCCAGGGATTTCTCCTGCACTTCATTTAGGGATTCCTCTTGGGTTTCCTTCAGGGATTCCTCCTAGAATTCATTCAGGAATGGCTCCTACGATTTCTTTGGGGATTCTTATTGAAATTTCTTCGGGTATTCGTCCTAGACATCAATCATGGGTTCCTCCTGCAATTCTTTCGGGGCTTTCTCCTGATATTCTCACGTGGATTTCTCCTGAAATTTCTTCAGGGTTTCCTCCTGGAATTACTTTGATGATTGCTCTTAGAATTTCTTCTGAGATTCTTCCTGGATTTGCTTCAGTGATTCCTCATGGAATTCCTTCAGGAGTCCTTTTGGAATTCCTTTGGGATTTCCTTCTGGAATTGCTTCAGTGACTTCTCATAGAATTCCTTCAAGGATTCCTCCTGGAATTCCTTGGGAGATTTTTCCTGGACTTCCTATGGAAATTCCTCTAGATAACCCTTCGAGTATTCCGCTTGAAAATACTTCGGAGATTCCTCCCAGTTTTCCTTTATGGGATCCCTCCCGGGATTACTGCAGGGATTTCTCCTTCCATTTCTTCGGGGATTTCTCCTGGAATTAAATTCCTTCCAGAGTTCCTTCGGGGATTTCTTCTGAAACTTCTACGGGAATTTCTCTTCGATTTTTTTCGGAGATTTCTCCTGGAATTCTTTTGGGGTTGCCTCTTGGAATTCCTGGGGGAACTCCTCCTAGAATTATTTCAGGGGTTTCTCATGGAATTCCTACGAGGATCCCTTCTGGATATTTTTCGATGGTTCCTTCTAGAAATACTTCGAGGATTTCTTCTCGAATTTCTTAAAAAATAAAAATCTGAAATTTCTTTTGGGATTTCTCCTGGACTTCTTTCAACAAATCCTCCTGGGATTTTTTTCGGGGATTCCTCTTGATATTCCGTCGTAGATTCCTTCAGGAATTCCTTCGGGGATTCCTCCTGGAATTGGTGATTCCTCTTAGATCTCCTTCGGAGCTTCTGCCTTTCATTCTATCAAAAAAAATCCTCATGGAATCACTCCTCTTGGAGTTCCTTCGGGATTCCCTTCTTGAATTTCTTCGGTGATTTCTAGAATTCCTTTGCGAATTTCTCCTGGGAGATTCTTTCTAGAGATCCTTCGAGGATTAATTAAGGGGGTTTGAAGCAGAGGGGTGTAAGTGACAAAAACCCACTTTCGAGTAAATGAGGTTTAAAGTTTTTCACCAATTTTTCATACCATATAAAATGTATGGAGTAGCAAAATCGACAAAATTTTCTCCTATTTATTGTAATTTTTCCAATCATCGTAAAAACAAACTTAAAAAAGTTCCTGAAAGCTTGAAATCGGAAGAATTTTTTGATATGCTCAGCTCAAAATCGACAAAATGGTCACTTACACCCCTTTGCATCTGGGCCCCTCAATTCTTAAATTTCTTTGGAGATTCCTCTTCCACTTCCTATGGGGATTCATCTTATTATTCCTTCTGGGTTTCCTTTTTGAGGAATCCGCTTGTAATTCCTTCGGAGATTCCTCCCGGAGTTCCTTCTGAGGTGACCTCTTGGATTCTTGTAGGGATTTCTCTTGTAATTTCTTCGGGGATTCTTTCTAGACTTCTTTCGCGGATTCCTCCTTAAATTCATTCGAGGATTTCTCCTAATCGGAGATTACTCCTGGAATTCCTTTGGTGTCTGTTTTCTGGAATTCCTTCGGTGATTCATCGTAGAATTCTTTCGAGAATTTCTCCTGAAATTCTGTCGGGGATTTCTCTTGGATTTCCTTCGGGGATTCCTCTTAGAATTCCTTCGGGGGTTTCTTTTGAGCGGTTCTTCCTTCGAGCATTCTTCCTACGGAGCTTTCTCCTGATGTTTTGTCGGGGATTCCATCTTGAAATTCCTAAGGTGATTCCTATTCGAATTTCTTCGGAGATTCCTTCTAGAATTCCTTCGAGGGAACCTCATGGAATTCCTCCGAGGATTCCGCCTAGAATTCCTCCGGGGATTTGTCTTAGAATTCCTCCGGGGATTCGTCTTAGATTTCCTCCGGGGATTCTTCCTAGAATTCCTTCGGAGTTTCCTGCTGGAATACCTTATGAGATTCCTCCTGAAATTCCTTCGAGGATTCCTCATGGAATTCTTTCGGAAATTCCTTCTAGTATTCTTTCAGGGATTTCTGCTGGAATTCCTTCAGAGATTCGTTCTCAATATTTCTTGTTGATTCCTCCTTGAAATCCTTTGGAGATTCCTTCTCGAAATTCTTTAGAGATTCCCGCTAGAATTCCATCGGAGATTCCTCCTGGAATTCCTTTGGAAATTCCTGCTTTAGCTCCCTTGGGATTCCTGCTAGAATTAATTTGGGGAATCCTCTTGGAATTTCTTTTGATGATTCGTCCTGGATTTCCTTCGGAAATTTCTCGAAAACTTCAATCAGGGATTTCTTTAGAATTTTCTGCAGAGATCTCTAAAAGAGAATCTTGAACCGCCAGAGATTCCCGCAGATGTTTCTGCAGGGTTTCATACAGCAGTTCCTGCAGAGATTAGTCCATAATTTTCTTCATGGATTTTTTCATGAGTTTCTTTCAGGCACCTAGGATTCCTTCTGAGATTCCTCCCTGAAATCATTCGAGGCTTAGTGTAAATCAGAATCTGAAGATTCTGAGAAAACAAAACAAAAAACTGTAGCAAAATCAATATTTCATTGCCCTTCATTTGCAATGGAGTAATGCAACATTCATTACACTAAGGATACCGGTAATGTGTCAATATTCCTTTCCAATTATAAATATTTGTTATCCCTTATCTAGAAACAGTCGCGAATACTTCGGCTTCTCAAACCAATATAGTATTAAGGCAGTTCAAAATTTGAAAAATGTAAACAATGTAAAAACAAATCATTTCTGCTCATTTATGCCCATCCCAACAAACATTTAAGCTGTACGGGAGTGTAACAAAAATAACTCTTGAGCAAACTTTAGTTTAAAAAACTGTTATTCAACTAGTTCTGTTTGATGGATGTGGCGTCCAAGCCTTCCAAATAAACGAATGAGTAAAAAAATCGCAAAAGGTCTAATCACGCAGTGACGGACCCGAACAGAAATAAAAAAGTTATTTTAACGTAATAGTTTATGTCATCAATGGTCATGAAAAAGCTCAGACTATAAATTCAAGAGCGTAATGATAACTTTTTCGCTTTGCCAATATTAAAATTATTGTCAAATTTTGGTCACGCCGATTCACGCCGCCGCCGCCGCCGCCGAAAGCTGCCACCGGCGTGACGCCGATGACGCCGCCGCCGCCGGTCGAAAATGGCCCTCACGCCGCCACCGAGCAAAATAAAGTCGGCGCACAGGTCTACTTCCAAGTTGAGTTTGATGAATTCCCGAAGTATCTTCATTGTATATTGATGTTGTATACGATGTTTTTTTCCAAGTTTCATCAGGATTGATACACAAAAACTTATGAATTTTCCATTTAAAAGCTTAAAAATCGATTTTTTTACAATTTAATTAGATTAATAAGGGTTATACGCAAAAAATTGAAACCGGAAGTATAATGCAATGATTGTTTTGAGTCAGCAGCATTTATACTTGAGATTTAATTCGATTTTTTTTTAGTTTTTTTTGGGATATCTTTAATAACTTATCCTTAAAACACCAGTTTACCAAGTCTGTGCCCTATTTCTCGTATTAAAAGACCTTGTTACTTAAGTATTTCGTTAAACTTCTTTGGTTTGGTCTTGATAAGCTTTATTTGGTCGTTTAAAGCAGTAATAATGAGCATACTTTATGATAAAGCAGCTGATCTAAGGAAAACCCGAAGTGCGGCTATAGAAAATGGTCGCCCAAATTGTCGAAAAACTGTATTTTTGATATGGAAAATATACACATGAAGAAAGTTATGCTTGCAAACATCATATTTTGCAATAACTATCAGATGCAAATTGTTTTCCATATCGATTCTATCTTTGATATTGCTAGACATGTGAAACTGAGGGTGCGGCTATAGAAAGTGGTCGCAGTGTATTAGACAGTGTTATAGTTAACTAAAACATTCTCCTTTTGGACTATCTTCTGACCTATCAATCTGTCTCATACATATGTCCCATCAATGAGGCATCTTTTTCAACCAATGTGTCTCATTTGTCCGTCCCATCTGTTTATCGCATCTGCTTATCCCACATGTCGGTTCTGAACTTCTTTTTCATCTATCGGTTTTGAGATTCAGTCTCAACTGTTGACACATTCACAACTGTATATGCCCATTTGTGGTTTGACTACGCATTTGTTTGCTCTA
The DNA here is from genome assembly GCF_035046485.1 of Aedes albopictus. Classification (NCBI taxonomy): domain Eukaryota; kingdom Metazoa; phylum Arthropoda; class Insecta; order Diptera; family Culicidae; genus Aedes; species Aedes albopictus. The sequence goes on from NC_085137.1 coordinate 26,474,478, forward strand.
GGTCGTGCCCTTGAGTTCTTTTCTTTGACTCCCAAAACTTTGTGAAGGCTTTTACTGATCCGCTTCCTCCATTATGTTTGCTGTTTTTATACTTACTCGAAAAATTCCACAAACACGCTCGGTAATGATATGGTATTACACGTTGTGCGTCAGAGAAAGCGTCCAACGCTGAAAATTCGATATGTTTGAAGATTCATAAGCGGTTTTTTCTTGTGTGCTTTTTGTAGGGTGATGTTGATGTCATGTTTGTATGCACAGTATCGTTCATACGCATTATGCTTCAATGCAAAACCCGACACGGAACGAGAGGCAATAAATTTCCCGGAAAAAGCTTGATTACGCGTGGTAGTAAATCATCAAGGAGATAATTTCGCCTATTTGTCACAGTCAATTATACAGTTTTTCATCTCGGTTGTTATTCACAGCCGGGTGTGATGATTCGCTTGTGTAATAGATAAAAAAAACAGTAAGCCTGTTTTGAGAGTATTTTTGCTCAAAAGCAATTCAGCAGCTGCATGATTGACGGATGTAAAATAAAACCCGGCAGATCCTTTCATGCATGCTATTATTCCGGATGTGCTCATTCTGTATCACATGGTTTTTTATCAACTGGATCGTGCAAGTGAACCAGAAGTATCTGGACAACATCGAATGACGGTGCTATTGGTAATCCTACGCTCCCAAAATTGATCCTATTCAGAAACAAAGCAATTACGGAACCGATTGTTTTCGTTCTTTGTGCAATCATTTGTTACTCGTAACACAAAAATAATTATCACAATCTGTTGATTTTACAACTGGTATAAGAATTTTAGTCCTAGAGCAAGGACAGAGAATTTACACCGATGAAACAGATGTGCAAGAAATAGACGAAGCAGTTTCTCCTGGAACTCCTCCTGGAAATCCTTCTGGAAATCCTCTGAAGTTTCCCCTGAAATTCCTCTGCAATTTCTCCAGGAATTCCTTTTGAAATTCTTGCAGCAATTCCTCCTGGAATTCCTACTGGAGTTCCCCTGGAATTCCTTCTACAATACCTCTGGTAATCTTCCTGGAATTCTTCCTGTAATTCAGCTGGAACGCCTTCTAGAATTCCTTTGAAATTCTTCCTGGAATTTCTCTGGACCTCCTTGAAATTTTCCTGCAATTCCTCTGGAATTCATCCTGGAATTCCTTTGAAATCCCTCCTTGGATTCATCTGGAACTCCTTCTGGGAGTTCCTCCTGTAAATCTTCTGAAATCCTCCAAAAGAACCTCCTGGAATTCTCTGAAATTCTTCTCCCTGGATATCCTCTGGCATTCCTACCGGAATTCATCCTGGAATTCCTCCTGAAATTCTTCCTGGAATTCCTCTGGAAATTCTTTGGATATCCTCTGAATTCCTCTGGTGAATTCCTCTAAAATTCCCCACGGAGTTGCTCTGGTACTCAATGTAATGCTCCTGAAATTCTTCTGGAATTCATCCTGGAATTCCTCTGGAATCCCAGGTAACAATTTTATGCTGAATAATCGTTTTTCCAACGATTTTAAAAGCAGCCCTCATTTGAATAAAAGCTGAGAACAATCCTATACTCAGCCCCTAAACATCTAATTTTGGTGATTTTATTCAACCTTAAGCTGGTTTGAGGTTCGTTAAAAGGCTGATTTAAGGCTTAATATGCACTTAGTCAGCAACCAATTCAATATATTGAATTTGGTTGAAAATTAAAAAAAAAACATTTTTAAACTTACTTTCTCTCTTTGCGACTCTCCATTTCCAGAAGAGATGCTTCGGAATGTATAAATCAATCTATGAGATAACTGGGAATTGAACTAGGAACTCCTGATTTATAGTCACTCACTTTATCACCTACTACACTACACACAAATGTGTACATATCCTCGAAAACGAGGGCAATGCTTGTTTTATTTGCATAATCGAGAACATAAGCTGTATTGAGGCTGAAGAAGCTACATATGAGCTATGTGAAAACAGTGCTTGGGTTAGCTGTCAAAAATTATTTGATTGAAGGTTGAACAACAGATGATTATGAAATTCAAATAACTCAACGTACATATGTACAGATGGGTAAATTATTGGTTAAATTGGGAAAAAATCCACAGCTCAGGTGAGATTTGAACTCACGACCCTTATTCGCTTTTTTTTTGTAAAACCTTATATTTCGTCTAATTAATTGTTAACATTGATATAAAATACAAAATTTGCTAAACCTATTTCGTTGTCTGGAGTTTCTATTATATAGCTATAAAATGTTGCTAGTTCACTAAGTATAAACTGCTTGGAAGCTCGACTAATGTTTCTAAGCGTTGGATATATGAATTCTTCGGGTTCCAACCTGACTAACCTAGGTTCTTTAATCAAAAGTTCTCTTCTCTGATATCTCCAAATATCTCTCACACGTTGACACCTGAACAGTTTATGCACTACTGTCTCCGGTTCTAAAGGAAAAACTTCACAATAAGGGTTATCGATTGTGCCTCTGCGGTAAAGAAGCTCTCGGTGTTTTATTTTGGAGTGCACAACCATGAACCAATTGGAACGTTGATATGAAGAGAGTGATTTACTGTGTATGTGTTTGAAGACCAGTTTCCAGTCACGCTGTTCCGCTGCCACAAAACCAGGATCTGGCAGCAATGCCAAAGTATTATGATATATTGCTTGCGACGATGGTGAATTGATGATTATATCTGGTAGCTGCTGAATTTCTGCAATCACTAATTCAATGTGGCTGAACATTGATGGTATTGGTATGTTTCGATTCTCCAAGAAGCTGCTCAAAAAAGGAAGCTGAGGAGAAAGGCAAAGCAAACGATTCACCAAGAGTGCTTTTGCTTTCAGTTTCGGACAATGAAGATTCAGCCCCCCACGGTTCTTGGGTAAGACTAGGTTAGCAAACGCTACTCTCTGCAAGGTCTGACCATGCCAGATGAATTTACCAATTTCCGTCCTAATCTTGTTGGTGAATCCCCTGGTGATTGGTAGATTTGAAGCCATATACCAAACTTTTGAAGTGATATAGGTGTTCATCAGGATCGTCTTCTGTATCAAGTTCAGCTTCCTCGGATGATGACACCACAGTCGCGATCGTAATCCATTTAGAACATTCTGCCAATTGAGCTTTTGGGCTTGCTTCAGATTTTCTCCAAACTGTACCCCAAGGATGTTCACAAAGTTGTCGATATTGAGCCACTCCGTTTCTGCTGTCAAATTTACGTTTCCAATCATTATTGCTTTCGTTTTCCGTTTATTCAAAATAGCACCAGAAACTATCCCGAAATCCTCAAACAAGTTCACGACTTCGACAAGCGCTCGTTCATCTTCTAGGAACATGGAAATATCATCTGCGTATGCTTTGATTACGGCACTGGGAAACTTCCGAGCAATTGCGTCAAGTAGCGGTTGCAAGTAGATGACGAATAAGGCCATCGACAGAGGATCCCCTTGACGCACAGATCGAGATATTTGAAACTCTTGTGACAAATGTCCATTTATCAAAATTCTAGAAAATGATCTGGCCCATATTGACACTAGAAGATCCACAAATTGTGGATTGAAATTCATTCCAAGTAATGTTTGCTGTAGGAATTGATGGGAGACTCTGTCGAAAGCATGATCTAGATCAAATGATAACAGTAACGCATTGTTTCGCTGGTGTTTCAGTTGACACAGTTTGTCAAAAATCCCACATGTTGCTTCGTAGATACTGCGTTTTCCATTTGAACATTTCTGGTCCTTTGACAGTACTAATGGTAGTAGGTCCTGTAGTCTCTGCTTCAATATTCTAGAAAGGAGCTTGAAGTCGACGTTCAATAGTGATAACGGGCGATATCCATGAATACTTTGGTCGTTTCCCTTCTTTTTTACAAGAACGATTATTCCGTCGTGAAATTGTTTCACAGAATTGCCTTGTAGAGCATCATTGATGACATTTGTGAACTCGAATTTGATGATTTGCCAAGCCTTAAGATAAAACTCTTTTGGCAGGCCATCTACTCCAGGAGATTTTCGAGAACAGCTACCTTTGATGGCAGCCAAAACTTCACCTGGTGTTGTTGGTTGCATAAGATTTTCATTCACCAAATTGTTCTCTGGAATTTTCCTGGTAGGAAGATAGCTGTTAGAACTTGCATTGAATTCAGCTGCAGTATATAGACTCTCGAAGTAGGATCTAATTGTGCAGCTGATCTGGGACTGGTCACGTATTTCTCCTTGTTCTCCCGCAATCACTGATATGGTACTTTTCTTCCTTTTCCCTTGTATTTGTGCCACGTGGAACAACGTTGTTGACTCGCCAGAAATAAACGTCTCGTTACTTTTCCGAAAATGTGATGAAAATTCCCGTTGAAGACTAAGCATTTGACCTTTGATGTGATTGATGGTCTTTAACTGCTCAGGATTGTCAAAATAATTTTCATAGGCGTCTTTCAAGAATGATCGATATAGCTCCATCGCATCTCGAAACTCACGATGAACAATCGACGTTTTCCATTTAAAGAAGGATATAAGCTTAGGTTTCGCGTAGGCCACCCACCATTCCATCCAGCTGGAGTAATTGCTTTTTGCTCGTACCCAGTATGTCCACTTTCTAGATAATTCATGCAGTATTTCATCGTTATCGAGAATTTGAGTCTGAAGTCGCCATACCCCACGTCCAGTTGGAGTACCAAGGTGTGGAAGAACCATTCGAATCATGTATGCCTTATGGTCAGCAAACGATGTTACAGCAAAGTTCGTGGTTCGAATTTGGGATCTCATTGAATTCGAAATCAAAATTCGGTCGAGTCGTGATGCAGTATTTGATCTAATGTAGGAATATTCAACTCTGTTGCCATTTAGTATTTCCCATGTGTCTAATAACTGTGCCGCCGTCATAAGCCTTTTACACATTGGACTTACACTGCTGGTTCCTGTTGCATCTTTCTGGTTGACTACTGCATTAAAATCACCGCCTAGCACAACGTACTCCGTTGAGTGACGTAGATAGTGTGCTACGGAAAGGTTGAAGAATTCCTCCCTTGAAGTTCGCAAAAGAGCCCCCGACGGTGCATAAATATTGATAAAGGTGACTTGCCCTATCCTTACCGATACTATTCGATTGTCTAGGCTTTTTTCTATATGATGTATGTTAAACTGATCTCGTACTGCAATCGCTGTACCTCGTTGTTGAAAGTCAACATTAAAAATTAACGTGAAGCCTGGGACAAACAACTGTTCATTTTGAACTTCTTGCAAAAAAACTACGTCTAGATCCGCAGAACGTATAAAGGATCGCAAAGCATCCATCTTCGTTTCGTTTGAGATATTGCAGATATTGATCGTACCTATTTTATAACTGAATAAATCCATCACCCTAATGTTCTGGAGTCCCACCTTCTTGAAATCGCGAGTACGTTCCCAGTCTCTGATAATTCTGAGTATTGCGCATGCGCGATCGAGAGATGACAGATCGATGCGCACGCATTAGCCACTCACACCATCTTACGAAGCCATCAGCTGTTTTGTTGTTGTTGCTCACCTGCGTTAGAACGGTCTGAATGATGATTCCTACCGCGAAGAGATGGTGTTTACGGTCCCAATAATTCGATAGTTTCCATCCGTTGGAAATTGTAGAGGTAGATAGCTCCTTTGCCCGGCTATATGTTCGTAGCAGCAACATCATCGGAAGAGTGAACCATGGTGTGTTTTTAGTTGGTTGGGATGGTGAAAAGTGATGCTCCTTTTCTGCAAAGGGTGGGATCTCACTGAATGAGAAGCTCTCATTAATAGAAGAGTGGTCGATGATTTCCTCGGTGAATGGATGCATTGGACTGGTGTTGATGGCGGCGAGTTTGATTGAGTTGATGATCCGAAACAGTTTTATCACGGCTCCGTCATCACAGCTCCGGCTCCGATTTCGAGAGTTTATGTTGCGATCCAGATGTTGTGATGATGTGAAACATGGAAGTGAAGTTTTCTTGAGACGGGTGGTAGTATCCACGGAGGCTTCGACTAGACATATACTTGGGCTTACCTTCAAGGAAGAAAAGCCCTCGCCTGTAGTGATGTTCGTTTTCATTGATGTCATCGGAGAATGAAAGCGGTCTTCGGATAGGTACGATGTTTGTTCGATTTCGGTGATTTGGGTGTTGGCTCGATGAATTGCATGAGAGAATACCATTCCCCCATGCGGCAAGGGTGATTTGGGATACGAAGGTGAAAGTTTTTTGAGGCGGTTGGTAATATCTTGGTTTGCTTCGGCTGGACATATATCCATTGCAAATCTTACCGGGAAGATGAATTTTGTTTGCTGCTGCTCCTGCTCTTGCGTTTCACCTCCAGAACGGGAATTTCGTTGCTCTCCGAGGCTGCTGGTGATCGGTGTCTTTTCGTAGTCACGATGTTTCCCATTTCTTCATCGGCATCATCAGAGATTTCGAACTCATTTGTGTTGGAATGCGAGGCTGATCGTGTTTTTACTCCTTGTGTGCCGGAAGGAGAATTGGTTCGGCTTATCCCAGCGGATTGAGATTTTCCAGGAATAAGACGTGTGGTGGAAGAAGATCTAGTTTTCGACATCGCTGCTGTTGCCGTAAGGCGATCTGCAATTGCATCTGAAAGGATTTTGGGCTTGCTGATGTTGTCGGTTTCGGATGTTTCCATTCCTGACGAAGTTTGCGGGCTCGGTAGTGGTGGTAGGGCATCTGCGCTCGACGATGACGGTGGAGGGATATTTCCCTGCACTACTTGTGCAGCGGTGAGACGACTGTTTACATCGATGCCTAGCTCTTTACGAGCCTCGTTGCAAGTACGTCCTAAGTGCAGTGGTCTTACACAGTACCTGCAGGTGCGGATTTGATTGCGGTAGCTGATGTAGGCAGTGTGGGTGGTCATCGGAATAAACGAAGGTATCTGTTTTTTTATGCGCATCCGAATCAGTCGTACTCCGGTTGGTAAACCGGGCCAGAAGTTCTTCCACACTTCCTCCCTGGTGGACACAACCTCACCGTAGGGTGCCAGGTGCTTGGCGATTGTTTCCGTCGAGACATACGAAGGCAGATCAGCAACCCTAACCTCAATCGTGTTGTCGTAGGGCACTAGTGGGATAGCATAGTGTTTGTTGTTATGCTCGATGGAGTGCTTTAAGCTATGCTGCGCTACGAGCTCTTCCACGTACGATTGGGTCTTGAGTTCGATGATGACTCGGGCTTGCGTCATACTAGGCTGGATACAGTTTACCTTGGCCAGGTCTAGGTTGATCTTCTTGCTGATGATTTCGTAAACTTTGTCTAGCTTGGGGCGGACTGGTACCCCGCTGAAGTCCAAGTAAAGCGAATCCTTGCGGTAATCGTCCATCATTGCGATGAATCGACGTGATTCCGCCAGGAGCGCGGGATTTGGCGTAAAGCCGGTTTCACTTTGGCCAGAGTCAAGCTATTGGCAAAATTATTTTCACTTGGCGATCGTTTCAATATGTCTGCTCGCTACGAAAGCTAAGTGTCAACTGTCGAGACAAGTGCTTTACCAACTAAGCTACCGAGCCGATTAATGACCCGGCAACTTAGTTGTCATAAGGTTCAATTCTAATCTCATCGATCTATATCATCTTCCCCTAAACCGCAAATATAACCATCTCTGTTGTACATATGTACGAAGAGCGAAAGCGATTAATTTTGCATATTGGTGTACGTTTTAAAGCTGGATACAGAGATGAAATATATTCTATTCAACTTGATATTCAGCTATCTATGTAATTGCTGATCAAAGATGTTGAATACTTCAGACCAATATTCAGCTGTCATTGTATTCAACCGCTACAACCATTAACCAACCAATGTTCAGTTAATACTCTCACTGTTCAGCATTCATTGTTACTTGGGATTCCTCCAGGATTTCTTTGAAAATCATGTTACATGAAATAACATAAAACCCTACAAATGCTCTATTTATTTTTCACTTGGCGCCCAGCCGCGAAAAATAAAACAGAACACTACAAATGTACAATAATGCACGACTCCACAAATTGACAAACGCATTAAACATAAATTTGATACAACAGTAAACATAAAATTTGGCCTGCTACCCTAATGGGCAACAATTTACAATCACAGGATGACGTATTTCTTCTAGGTCCATCAGTCATCCTGGAGTTTATGTTTTGTATGCCTGATTGCATTCTTGTCAACAGTCTTTGTTCTGTGTTCATAGCTTAATTTTGTCTAGGAAAACTAAGGGTATGCGGTATACCGAAAGATTTCGCCAAATTCACCTCGAAACGAAATTCCGCGGAATTCCACGGAATTCACCTAGGCGAAATTTATGATTTTGAATTTCGTTTCGTTTCGCCAAATTCTAAAAATTTCGTCTCCTAAAAATAGATTTTGACGAAATTAAACGGAATTCCGCGGAATGTCTAAAAAATTTCGAAAACAAATAAATAGTGCGAATGTCTACAACATCAATTGAAGATCTTGCTAATCTCAAGTTACAGAAAGTGTTTAAAAAACCATCTCGATAAGTGATAGACAAACTACTCCCAGGTTCTATAATAAAGACAGAAAAAAATCTCGAATATATTTCTGATGACCCTACCATCAAGATCTTGCTCAATAGGTATGCTTTCAACATTTTCGGTATGCGGGACTATACTTAATATTTTGGATAAATTTTTGTACTGAACCAAATGCAAAAAAAACACGAGTTTAGTTTCTGTCTTCAGTTTAGATTCCCAACATATTTTTTTAGCAGAGTAATGGAGAACATTAGGATAGGATGATATAGAATTTGGGAAACACTAGCAAATGTTTCCAGTGGAACTCTTGAATGCGTTCCACATCAAATCTGTGTGACGACGCGTTATACACGGTTAAACTCTTATTTCTTTCGCTGATAAGAAATCCGTAAAATTTCATGTTCGTCTTTTTGTTTTTCATTGAGCTCTACTTAAATGAGAAAGTTTGGAGACACTGAAAAGAATACTTTGGCGATATATGGATGAATTTAAGTTTAGTGGAATGCTAAATCATGTTTTTTTTTAATTGTTAAATTTCTAAAATATGTTCAGGTGAAGACATCGATGTAGGAATTCATAGCGGAATTCTTGAAATATTTCAAGTGGAAAGTATGTGATCGTAGGGGTTCATACTGATATTTTTTGACGAATTTCAGGAGTAAATTGAAAATGTCAAAAGGTCAGACGAGCATGACAAACTCTACCAGCGCTGTGTGCGCAGTCAACTTTTATACTAAATTTCGGTAAAAAAAAGACGTTTGTTAGCTGGATTTCATCAGATTATTTACCAACATACTCTGGGCTGATGATATCAGGTGAGATTTTTTTTTTTCAAACACATAAGTTCTGAAAAATCTATTTATTTATTTTTTCTTCAACTTTTGTAACAATAGCTCTAGGTTAGTTGATTTCGGGACCCACAGTCTCGAATCGACAGACCCGAAGGTAGAACCCACATTTTACAAATCTTTTGGGAGTGGTATTTGATCCCAGGGTATGTACTCTAACCCTCACACTAGGTCCACCATAGCCCAGATCTATCTGATAGAATTTATGGCCTAATACCTCGAAATGATTGTGTTTTATTTTTCGAACTTCAAGTTTGTCTATGCCTTCATATTTAATGAGTGTACATAAATTTCATAAGTATTCTTTTCCATTTCTATATGAGTTTTACTGGGTATTTTCTCATGCGTTCGCTCATCTATACATTTTTGGTTTAAATTTTAGACTTTCTCCAGAAGGTACGCTATTCAACAAAGCTTGATTGGTAAACATCTGTCTGATGTTTCCATATCATTGCTTCAGGTTTCAATCGGCATTAGAGCATTGTATAGCATAGCCGCAATTATGTAACGCATTCAGGGATGGGAACACTCACTTGCGAAGAGTTAAACTCACTTGCTGTTTTCTCAGCTCAGAAGCGTGCAATCAAGAAACTATGTATGGACGACTTTTGCCTTTTGGTTTTGTTTAATAGTTTGCCGAATAAAGTATGGGTCGCATATCGAAGGTGTGAGGGAGTTGCTGAGGCAACTCTCCACGAGGTGAATGTAAATTACACTATCCTTGTGGAGAGTCGCTTACACAGGTCTGTCACGATTTTGGTATGGGTTTGCGATCCCTACTCTACTCAGCAAACTTTTAGGCAAAACCACAAGTCAAAAGTCGCCCGTACATCGTTTCTTGATTGCACGCTTCTGAGCTGAAAAAACAGCAAGTGAGTGTAACTCTTGGCAAGTGAGTGTTCCCATCCCTGAACGCATTATTGGTTTGCTGGTTTGCTGACTTAATATTTAATTGGAGCAATCTTGTTAGGTTATTGGTGTAATTATTCAAATATTCAATAGGGTAAAAGCACTAAACTTCGCCACTGCTCTAGTCTTCGCCCCCTCCATACAAATTCCATTTTTATGTATGAAGTGGCAAAGATTAGAGCAAAATTTTAGGGGGGTGGAGTCTATTGTTTTTACCCTATAGGTCGCGAAAAATTGAAAAAAATATAAACGGCACTGGTAACAAAAGAAGCTAGGGTATGAGAGTCTTTATGGAAATGTAATTCGCACCACCGCAAACACGCAGTATTTATTGGCACAAAATTGATATAATTGCAAAATTCCGCGGAACTTTTTCGAAAATTTCGTTTTGTTTCGAAAAATACCGAGTGAAATCGGATTTCGTCTCGATCTCACGAAACATTTTTGAATTTCGTTCCGTTTCGTACCGCATCATATCAAAAATTTTATATTTCGTTTCGTTTCGTTTCGCCTTCAAAAAATCCCATACCGCATACCCTTAAGGAAAACTAATCCTAATGTGCCAACCCGAATCGGGTTTTAATGCAAGACGGCTGCATTTTGATGTCCTTGCTAGGAATCGTTTGCCTGTCTTGCAGTCGTTTATCGCCAGAAATGACCTGGAAGTATGCAACCGCTTTGGTTGCTAGGGCTATTTTTCTCCTAAGTTATGGAAGAACCCTATAAATGCACATTAAAATTGTGAGAATATTCACAAGTTAAAATTGAACATGCACCAGAAAAATAAAACTGGTAACAATCACTCCTAGAAATCCTTTAGAATTCCTCTGGAATTCTTTCTTGAATTCCTCTGGAATTCCTTCTCGAATTCCTCTGGAATTCCTTCTCGAATTCCTCTGGGATTCCTTCTCGAATTCCTCTGGAATTCAGCCTTGAAATCCTCCGTGAATTCCTCTTCGTATTCCTCCTTAAATTTCTCTGGAATTCCTTCTGCAAGTTCCTCCTCTAATTTATCTGGAATTCTCCAGGAATTCCTCTGTTATCCTTCTAGAGGTACTCCTGGAAATCTTCTGAAATTCTTCCAAAGTTCCATTGGTACTCCATGAAATCCTCTTGAATTCCTCTGAAATTCCTCCTGGAATTCCTCTGGAATGCCTCCTGGAATTCCTCTAAAATTCCTCTCGGAGCTCCTCTGGTAATCCTCCTCTGGAATTCATTCTGGAATTCCTCCTAGAACTCCCCTGGAATTCCTCCTGGAGTTCCTCTGGAGTTCCTCCTTCCCTCCTTTCTTTGAAATGCCTTCTTCGGAAATTCCACCTAGAATTCCTCTGGAGTTCCTCCTTGAATTCCTCTGGAATTCCTCCTTGAATTCCTCTGGGATTTCTCCTTGAATTCCTCTGGAATTCCTCCTTGAATTCCTCTGGAGTTCCTCCTTGAATTCCTCTAGAATTCCTCCTTGAATTCCTCTGCAGTTCCTCCTTGAACTCCTCTGGAAGTCCTCCTTGAATTACTCTGGAACTCCTCCGGAAATTCTTCCTGGAATTCTTCTAAAATTCCTAAAACACCTCTGGTGCTTAAAAAAATCCTCCTCGAATTCCTCTGGAATGCCTCCTGGAATTCCATTGAAAATCTTCCAGGAATTCCTCTGGAACTCCTTGCAATCCTCCTGAAATTCTTATGGAATTCCTCCAGATATTCCTTTGAAATCCCTCCTAGAATTTCTCCTAGAATTCCATTGGAATTTATCTTTGAATTCCTCTGGAATTCCTCCTTGAATTCCTCTGGAAGTCCTCTTTGAAATCCTCTGGAATTCCTCTAGAATTCTTTGATTTCTTTGATTCCTCCTAAAATTTCTTAGGAACTCCTCCTAGAATTCCTCTGGAAATCTTTCTGGAATTCGTTCTGCAATTCCTACAGAAATTATTCCTTGAATTCCTCTGGAATTCCTTCTGGAATTCCTCTACAATTCGATCTGGAATTCCTCTGCAATTCCTTCTGAGATTTTTTTTGGAATTCCTTCCGGAATTCCTCTACAATTCCTCCTCGAATTCCTCTGGAATTTCTCCTGGAATTCCTCTGGAATGCCACCTGAATTTCCTCCTGGAATTCCTTTGAAATTCCTTTATGAATTTATCTGAAATTCCTCCTGGAATTCCTCCCGGAATTCCTCTGGAATTCCTCAGGCATTCCTCTGGAATTCCTCAAGGATTTTCTCTTGAATCCTCGGAATTCCATCTGAAGTTTCTCTGGAATTCCTCTGAAATTCCTTCGGAATTTTCTCTTGAATTCCTCCTGGAATTCCTCTAGAATTCCTCCTGCAATTCTTCTGAAATTCCCCCTGGAATTCCTCTGGTGTTCATGCTGTCATTGCTCTGGAATTATTCCTGGAATTCATCCTGGGAGTTTTCATAGAATTTCTCCGGAATTTCTCCTGGAATTCTCCTGGAGTTCTTCCCAGATTTCTTTTGGAATTCCTCCTGGAATTCCTCTGCAATTCCTTCTGAAATTTTCTTGGAATTCCTTCCGGAATTCCTCTACAATTTTTCCTTGAATTCCTCTGGAATTTCTCCTGGAATTCCTCTGGAATGCTACTTGGATTTCCTCTGGAATTTCTGTGGAATGTCTCTCTTGAATCCTCTGGAATTACTTCTAGAATTTCTCTGGAATTCCTCCTGGAATTCCTCTGCAATTCCTTCAGAAATTTCTCTTGAATTCCTCCTGAAATTTCTATGGAATTCCTCCTGAAATTTCTCTGGAATTCCTCCCGGAATTCCACTGAAATCCCTCCTGGAATTCCTCTGGCATTCTCCAGGTATTGCTCTGGAACTCTTCCTGGAATTCATCCTAGAAGTTTTCCTAGATTTTCTCCTGGAAATTCACCTGGTGCACCTGGTGTTTCTTCTGGAATTCATCCTGGATTTTCCCATGGTATTTTATCTAGAATCCCTTTTGGAAGTTACTCTGGCGACGAAGCCCACTACGCGGTAATTTCTTAAATATCTCCTCTCAAGAGCCACCATCGAATTTGTTCCAATTTTCTGGAATGGTCCATTGATTTCAGCAGTAAACCGTAGAGTAACTACAGAAACGAATTTTCAAATTTTTCATTCACCAAACAGAATATTTTCCTGCCGATTCAATGAAAATGCAAACATTTATGCCAGGGAAAATGCGGTATATATTTAAAAGCTTCTAGAGTTATAGGTTCCACGATCGATTCTCTGAAAACCAATAATGTTCCTTTGCCTGAATCAAATGGTTATTATCGTAAGTTTTCATTTACTTCTGTTATAGTTGCTAGAAATTCTTTTTTAAGCGACGAGGGTATTCTACCACGTTTTTTCCAGAGAATTTCATCAATAATGACTTCATATACTCACTCAACATTTTTGCAAATCATTGCCAAATCTGCATAGAATATTTTGATAAGTTGAGAAAATAGAAGAAGTCCCTTAAGCAATTGTTTTGTTTTAGATTAATAACAGTAAAAAAATGTTCTTCACACGAATAAAAAATTTCTCAAAAATACTTCATATTATTTAGAATTAAAAACTTCTCTAAGAATTCCGGCTTACAGATTCCATCAGTTCTGCAGACATTATTAATAATGAACGAACACCTGGCAGCCCTTTTGATGAATCACCTAATCCACTCAACGGTTTCCATTATCCAATCCATTCCATCAAAGCAACAATCTTCGACATCAAACAGCTACCGGCTAAATTATCTACCCCGAATCCACCTCGTCCGTCGCTCTCTCCAAGTCCCAACATTGTGTATCGATTATGAGATTAAAAAGCGTGTGAAATTGCGTTTCCATTAAGTCCTTACACCTTCGACCTGAGCCCATAACCGACGTTGACACTTCAAAGCACCGTTCCGGACGTCGTAGGTCGCTTAGGATGCGGGAAAAGGGAGCGACACTCTGCCAATAAAGCAATTATCCCTCTGTTGAAAGCAGTTTTCCCCGACAACAGGCATTAAGATTCTCCTTTTAGTTCTTTTTTTTCTTTGCTGTCTCTTTGGATAACGCAGAAATGCTTTTCTCGGTCTTCGAGCTGTGAAATACGGACCCATGTAGGGAGAAGGACGCCACCGCTTTCAACCTCCCTTTTAACAAGCGACATTCCATTCTTCAGCTTCTGCCATTCGTTTTGCAAGTTTCCCAAGTTAAATTAATTTGAACCACATTAACAGCGGAGCGAAGGTCGACACCGGGATTGCGAAAGCTACGGGCAGGCAGATCAACTCGGGGCCGTTTTAATGCTCCACCAAAGTTAAGACGACGACGACAGAGATAGTTGAAAGGGAAGTTTGAAGAAAAGTGAATGGAACAAGAAAACTAAAGAGTCACAACTTTTCCACTCAGCTTCCAGTCCTCGTTGGCGGTGTCGTCGTTAGGACGAATGTCTGTTTTCAAGCGGCAAAATTATCTTACTGTAAACAAACTTTTCCCTTTCCAACTTGTGAACCCGGGCATCCATGGTCCAGGGGAGGAGAACGTGGCTGGATATCTGCTGTGCTCTGACAACGAATGGCACGTTTACTTGAGATCTCTCGAGTATACGAAAGAGGACTTTTGAAAAGTGATGACATCCAATGAAGCGACAGAGGCAAATAGAAAACTGTTCTTGTTCTTCTCCTTCGAATTTTTCAGTCAGTTGAAGAGCAAACGAGAAAGAAAGGATAGAATCTGAATATGGGAAATGTGTTGGTGCTAGTTGGAAGATTTATCCATTTAAGAGTAACGAAATCATGGGCGATGTGTCGACTCTGTCTTCTGACAACCTTCAAGATTCTTCAATAAAGAGTGTGTCCAAAATATTATTACTAAACTAAAAATATTCCAAGGAATTCTGTCATATTAACTAGCACAATCTTTGATGCATTGGCCACAGCAACTTTTCGAAAAATGTTTGGGAAAACAAATAAAAAAATCGTTGAACATTTTTTTGTTAGTTTCAAAATGAAATTCGAATATGAATGGGAAGGGGCCTTCAACAAAATATATACCCGTGTAACACAAAACTATCATTCAAGCTTTTCAAGTTTTGTAAAAAAAAAGGCGTTACATAGATTTATGAGCATGCGTGTTACTCGGGCAGGCAGAAACTCAATGGTGGCTCCAGAGAGGAGCCCTTTAAGAAATTACAAATTGTATTTTTTTTTAATTACAAAAGAATCTTGAACTGATTTTTTGAATAAAGGTAATCAGGGTGATTCCTTAGAAAGATACGCGTTTCTGTCGCATATCTGTCGAGTACCATAAAGTATGATCCTCGAAATACGCGTGTCTGTCAAAGGATTAAATTGTCAGGCATTGAAGGATGGAATAAAAAGGTACAAACATATACAAAATAATGCCTGGAGGAACTGGTGCGACTTTGACACAACGCATAGACTTTGCAGTAAAATTTTAAGGTCACTGGAAACACACTCTAAATAAAAAAAAGTACACTGAAAGTTCATGAAGGTTTTCGGAATTAGTTACAAACAATATAAAAAGTATCCTGGAAGAAATACCCCAGGATATTTCGAGTGGTTTGAGAGAAGAAATTTTAACGAAATCTTAGTAGAATTCTTAAGGTAGGATTTTAGAGAGGTTAGTCGTAAATTTTTTCAAGGATTTAGTAGGATAATCTTAAATTGTTAACGCTCAAGGTCACTATTAAGATATGCTTTAAAAAATGCTATCAATGGTTATGACCTCCGAGAATTAAAACAATTTCTGACAAAATACCTTAATGGAAATCTTACAGAAATCCTCGAAATCATAATCAGAATGTCGGGAAAAAATCCAGAGAGAATCTGTGAAGCGACTTGTAGAAAAAGACTCGCTATAAAAATCTCCAATGGTATGAAAAAAGAATTCCCAGAATATTGTAGATAATTATACCCAAATACCCGGATACATGAGGAGCAACTAAAGAATTCCTGGAGAAATGCCAGGTAAATAGAGGAGCTTGTGGAAGAATTCCAAGAGAAGATCTGGGATAAATTCCTAAAAAACATTCAAGAAAGAAATGCAGGAGGAATTTTGAAAAGCATTTCTCGTGGCATTACATGATAAATCTCAACGATAATTCCAGGACAGGTTCCAGGAGGAATCCAAAACATTTCCTGGAGAAATTTCAGAAAAAAATACGCATCTTTAGGAATTTAAGGAGGAATTCCTGGAAACATTTCAGCAATTATTAATGGAGGAGATCCAAGAGTCGTTCGTTGACAAATTTTGAGAGGAATTTCAGGAGTACCCTGAGAGGAATTCCAGAACGAATTCCAAGGGGAATTCCAAAGGGAATTCAGGAGGAATTGCAAGAAAAATTCCATGAGGAATTCCAGGAAACATTCCTTGAGAAATTTCAGGAGGAACTCCGGGAGGTTTCTCAGGAGAATTTTCAGGAGAAAATCCAGGAGGAATTCTAGGAAGAATTTCAGGAGGCACTGGCGTAGTCACGGAGGGGGGGGTGTTAGGGTACCCCCCCCCCCATTTATTTCATTTTCAAATTACGAATACAATTGCTCATTACTGTTTACAAAATGTAAGTGGCAAATCAAAAAAGGTATCATTGACCGTTAAAAACCCCTCCCAGAGACAATTTCTGGCTACGCCACTGTCAGGAGGAGTTCCAGCAGAAAATCCAGGAGAAATTCTGGGAAAAATTTCATGAGGAAATTCAGATGGAATTACAGACGGAAATTAAATAGGAGTTTTAGGAAGAATTCCAAGAGGCTTTATAGGACTAATTCCTGGAAGAATTCTAGGAGGTATTCCTAAAGGAATTCACAGGAGAATTCCTGGAGGAACTTCAGGATTTCCAGAAGAAATTCCAGAAGGATTTTAAGGGGAAACTTCAAAAGGAATTCCAGGAGAAATTCGTGCAGAAATTACAAGCGAATTTCAGGAGGAATTCCAGAAGAAAGGAAGAAAGGAGCCCCTGGTGAAATTACAGAAAGAATTCCAGGAGGGAGTCCAGAACGAATCCAAAAAGGAGTTCCAGAATGAATTCCAAGAAGATTTCCCGGAGAGATTCCAGGAGTAATTTCCGGAAGAATTTCAGAAGGAGTTTTAGGAGAAATACTAGGAAAAATGCCAGAAGAAATTTCATGAGAAAATCCAGAAGAAATGGGAATCCTAGGAGAAGTTTTAGAAAGAATTCCAAAAAAACAATCAGAAAGAACTTCACGATGAATTCCACGAGGATTTCAGGCGAAATTTCATAAGAAATTCCAGGAGAAACGCAAGAAGAAATTTCTGGACGAATTCCAGAAGGTATTCCAGGAGGAAATCCAGAATGAATTCTAGAAAAAATTTCGGGAGCAGTTTAGCAATGAAAAAAAAATAGGAATGAAATTTAGGAGAAATTACACGCTGAATTGAAGGGGTACTCTCAGGAGAACTCCACGAAGATTTTCCGGAGAAATTCCAGGAGAAATTCCAGAAGGAGTTTCTCGAGAAATTCCAGGAGGAATTCCAGGAGAAATCCAAGAAGAAATTTCAGGATGAATTCCAGAAGATATTGCATGTGAAAACCAGAAGGAATTGAAGGAGCAATTCTATAAAGAATTCCGGGAGTTATTTTGTAATGGAATCCAGATGGAATTCCAGGAGGACTTCCAAGAAGAATTCCAAGAATAATTTCCGGAGGAATTTTAAAAAGAATTATAGGATAAATTCCAGAAGAAATTCGTAGAGAAATACCAGAATGAATTCCGGGAGAAATTCCAGGAGGAATTCCAGAACCAATTCTGGGAGGAACTTCAGAAGGAATTCCAGTAGGAATTTCTGGAGGAATTCTAAAAGGAACTATAAATATCAGGTATCAGTAAGTCGGCTCCAAGAGGCTCGTTCTTCTTCATTTGGGAAATTTGTGCCACAATTGGTGGTTAACCCTAGATCAAGTTTCAGTTGAATTTATACAAAAAAATTAAAATCAATTGTCCATTAAAAAAGGTTCAACTGTCCCTGTTTTAATATAAGAACTTATTCTTCCAAGCCAGCGTCTTCTTTTAACGAAACCCCTGGCCGGAAAGCCGTGTCGGTAGTGGATTGATACTGTTTCCCATCGGACGACCACCATTTTCCACCGGAAGCTTCCTACTAGTCTGCATGTTTTCCAAAGAGCTAACACGACCGGGAAACCACTATCTTTCAGCTTCCTCCCTATGTACTAAACCATTACCACAGCATCGCAACCAAACCGAGCAAACTCGGTAGGACCCAAGCTATGCTAAGAGGAAGAGAAAGCTGCCGTGACAGCGAATGGATAGTAGGGGTTTTCCCCAAAGTGTTCAGAGGAACCCGATTGTAGATGGTAAGCAAACATTTAACTCAATTTTATCTGCATGATTCAAGCACCTGCAGATATATTTTTTCAGACTAGTCTAATAACTTTCAAGCAGTTCAAAAATAATAATTCATAATTCATAAAAAACAAAGGTGTTTGGAACTTTTCCTGATGGAAATTTCCATGGTTTTGTTTTAGAAGTCAGATATATAAATTTAGTATTGAGTTTCTATTTAATGGAAGATTACACCGAATCGTCACCTGTTCTGTGACTTAATTGGTTAAAGCGCCGGTCTAGCGAAAACGAAGTCGTGGGTTCGGCTCCCATCAGAACACGATATTTTTTTCATAATTAAATCTCTCAATTTACCAATTAATCAATATTCTGTGTCTTCTAATTTGCAAGTTTTTCTCACTGATGCAATATAATTGCATCAAAACCTATAAAGTTTTTTTTATATTACTCAATCAATTTGATTACTCTAGCACTGAACAAATTAATTTTACAAGATTTACTGTAGAAGACATGAAAACAAATAATTTCTCAGAATTGTGATAGTTTTGTTATTTCTTCCGGATCAAGAATAGTATGAACGATGTTCTGCTATAACTTAAGAGCAAAGCAAAGTATTCCTTATGCTTATACCCAAGCCACGTTTCCTTTTTCATTGTTCGATGGCTCTGAGGCACACACGTTTGTATCTACGATAGCTACAGGATGCCCTATAACAGTAGAATCTTCCTTCTCCGAACGGCGATGGAATGTGTGCTACGACAGCAGCAGCAGCCAGCACCATCCACAATCGAACATGTGTTGATACATATTTAATGCATTCTCCAAGGCACTGGAAGATGTTAATGGAAATTTGCCGTTTGGTTTAGTTTTCTTCTTGCAACTGCTTGTCATTGTCATTGCACGAGAGATCGACGCTCTGCGCCAGGTGATGCGTGTAAAACGTGTTTCCTGGGGAATTGAATTTTATTGAGTGTCATGTGAATCTATGTGTAACTTGCATTCCCAAGTACCAATTTGATAATCAATTTGCTTTCAAGAAGTCTCGAGAATCGTCATAAAACCAAGACTAAAACTTGAAATTCTATCAGTGTGAATTTCTGTAGAAGTCAATAGAAAATTCTTTTGCCCGTCCTTAGAAGTAGTAGTGGAAGAATTCCTCCTTGGAAGTACAAAAGAAAAAAATTTCTGGATCTGTCATTCGAATAATAATTATTGCAGCTTCTGCAGCATGCGTTGGAAAAATTCCTGGAAGAATTATTGGAATGAATGGGACCCAATGTGATGATTGAATCACGTGCCTTTCACGCCGAGAATCTAAGATCGAATTACACTCTCAAAAACCAGCGCAGATCACGTGATAAACTAGCTCCGAGCTAGTCATAATAATTTCAAGAAAATAATAATTTGGAAAAAAAATATGGAAAAATCTCTTAAGAAGCGAGGGAGAAGGATTATTAAAGAAAAGATCCTGAAGGAAATCAAAACAGAATTCCTAATGAAATCTTCCAAAAGAACTCTTGAAACAATTGTTTAAGAAAACCTTGCGGATTTTTTTTTTATTTATAAATGATCCTTTGAGAACTTAATGCAAAAATTCCTCGATAAATTTCATTTGAATAACCTAGGATAATTCTATAGAGAGATTTCTGCAAGAATGCTTGGAGAAATTCCCCAGGGCTCCTTGGCAAATTGTTGGAGGAAGCTCTAAAAGAATTCTTGAAAGAATTTTTGGAAAAATCTTAGACGAATCTTTGGAAGAACTTTGGAGGAATCCATGGTACAATTTGTCAAGAAATCCATGGAGGAATTCCAGGGAAAAATCCAAGAAGAAATCTTGAAATAAAATGTGTACAGTTGGAAAGCTTTCCTGGAACGTTATTCAAAAGCATTCTTTGAGTAGTTCCAGGAGAAATCAATGATATTTTTTTGGAATAATACTCTGGGAAGTTTCAGAAGATTTTTATAGGGATTTATAGTAATTATTCTCGAATAAAAAAACTGGATAAACTTTTGGAGAAATCCACTATGAAATTTCTTGGAGATATGCTTGATGAACTCCTCAGAGGAATTTCTGAATAATCTTTGGGGTAATGCTTGCAAGTTTTCTTTAATGAATCTCATGAAGGATTTTAGGCTTGGCGTATACGTGTTCCTAGAGGAATTCACGAAGAATTCTTTTAGGTATCTTTGGAGCAACTGTAAAAATAATATGTTGAAGCCTATCTAGGAGAATGCTTGGTGGAATTCCTGGCAGACATTTCGAGGAATCCATGGAGAAATTCAGAGGACCATATTATCTGCTAACTCTATAATTTGAAATAATTCCCGGAGAAAACCATGGTATGCCTAGCACATTTCCTTAAGAAATCTTCGCAAAAAAATAGTTGTAGAAATCCTTTGCGAGCCCAAGAACAAATCATAGGGAATTTTTCGAAAAAACTCCTTTAACAATTCTTATAAAAACACCATGGCGAATCTTGTACCGACTTTTCGACCCTCTGAGCAGAATACCCTCTTCGAATGAGCGGAATTAAAAGGTACGAAACTGATTACACTCATTCGAACCATGGCGAAGTTCAAAAAAAATCATAAAGTCCTTGAAGAACTCAATGCAGTAATTCCTCGTGTAATTCTTGCAGGAACTCATAAAGCATTTATCAAACAATCGTAGATAAATCTTTGGAGAGATTCCCACAAGAATGCTAGAAGAAATTCCCCATGACAGTTGCCAGACAAATCCTTGGAGAAATTACTAGAAAATTTCTTAGATCGTGGATTCTTCATGGAATTCATTGTGAAATTTCTCGAGAAATTCCAAAAATAATTCGTGAAATGATTCCAAGAAGGAAATCCTCACACTTATTCTCAAAAACATCTGAAAGAATCTTCAGAGAATTTGATGCAGGAGTTTCATAAAGAATTTTCAAAAGAATCTCTGGTGAAATGGCAGGACCATTTCCTTAAGAAATCTTCAAAGGAATTCATGAAAGAGTTCATCCAAGAATTTTGAGCATAAATTGTTGGAAAAATGTATAAGAAACTGTTGAGACATCTGTGGAGAGTCTACAAAAGAATCAGGGAATCCAGAAGAAGCTTCTAATGGATCTCCTGAATGATCTATCGGACCTTTTTTATGTTTTAAAGTTTTTGCCTTTCTCGTACACTAAGTGTACTGGAAAGGCTATATGTTCACTCAAAAAAAACGATTCCTCGAAAAAAGGCTCAAAAGGATCAAGTTGCATATACCAATCGACTCAGTTCGATAATTTAGGATGATGTCTGTATATACACTCCCGATCAAAAGTTTGTGTCACCCCCTCAAAAACATGTCATTTTTTTGAGACCCATATCTCCGCCAATTTGTGTCCAATTTCAAAACCCTAGGTCTCATTCAAAAGATAATTAGTCAAAGTTACTTTACACATGATTTAGGTGAAACTTTTACAGAAATATTTCTTTGTAAACTTAACCCAAAGTTGACAAATTTTCCAAAAATGAATATAAACTTACGGCAGTGTCGCTGGAAATCGGGTCGACCAAACTTTAAGATAAGAGCGGTAATATAACCTATTTTCTATAAGTTTTCAACTGCTTTTTGCCGAACTTGGATAAACAATCAAGGAAAAAAAATATTAAGTCAATTAGCTTTCTATGTCATCGACCAAAAGTTTAGGCCACCCCTTAATATAATGTATCAGCCAAAAGTTGTGGGACACTATCGTTACGTTATCAGGTATCAGTAAGTCGGCTCAAGAGGCACGTTCTCCTCCATTTGGGAAATTTGTGCCATCGCCATGAATACGAGCCTATTCATCATTTACCTGAGGGAGAGCGAAGGGAGGAATAAGGGATGGGATAGGGAAAGGGAAGGTAAGGGAATAGGGTCGACATAATCGCATAAGCGTACCACAACGGGTTCAAACAGCGCCCTGAAAAGGGCACTGCAAAAAACGCATAAAGCGTAAAGTAAGCCTATAGCTACTTGCCACAATGGGTTCAGAACAACAGAACATCCTGAAGATTCAGGCTTCTTAGGTCAGTTTCACTTAATCAAGTGTTTACCGAGTACTCGGAAACGCAGTTGCGTAAAAACTGGGTAGTTACATATCAAATGATTTAAAGTTCCACAATCGGATTCTCAGCTAAGATATACAAATGAAGCAGCCTGTTGAGGCTTGTGATGGACAAAATCATATGAAGGAAAACCACATTGAGTTATCTCAATTGCGTTTCTGCTACGAGATTCCTCAAAAGTGATAGCAAGACTCCCGCATGGGGGCATCCACAAACACTCAATTTCCAAATCGCTGCTTGACGTAATGCCGAGAAGAGATTTTGGTTTTTGAGCATTTGGTAAATCCAATTGGAAATCATTGAAAGATAAATAGGACAACCCATGCGGCCTCCAATATGGAATCGTAAGGTACGTGTTCAAAAGTATCCTGGAAATCCGAGAAAACACCCAAACAAAATTGTTTTTGAATGAATGTTTTTCCGATATAGTAAACAACATTGTGGAAACAAATCACAGTGGACTTTCCATTTTGGTAACCATGTTGGTTCCCATGGAGAGGCATGTTTGCTAGAAAAACATCACGGGTGTGATGCTCAACAAAGCGTTCTAATCATTTCAGAAGAAAGAGGTCAAATCGATAGGTTTGATCTTCATACGAAGAAATTATCCACTTACGGAATAAACTTGACAGTATAATCCCACCAAGATTTTGGAATAGCAAGGCTGCAGTTTTATCAAAACATTGTGGGGCTCGAGGCATGACACGCAAGATTGTCATTTCAATTTTACTGAAAGTAGCAAACATCGGGTCAAACGCAAAATTGCGGAACCATATAGGTGTCAATTAAAACATTTACATCTACATAGAAATCCTCCCTACGAAAGTAAGGTTCTTGGACCAAAGCTGTTCTTTTATGCTGAAGATTGATCTGAGCTGTCATAACCGTAGCCACTACCCAAACTAGGCACGATCAAACTCTTACAATCACAACACAAGAAAAAGTGAAAAATCCATTGAAGAACGCCAGCGACGAACATACACAGAGGATACTGTGAAGAACGCATAATGCGAAGAGCCATATAGGTTATAATTAAAGCTAATAAACAACATACTAATAATCCCACCGTTATTGAGCCTCGCAGTTGAGGCTTAAGAAGGATAGCAGATTATCTCGGAGAAACACAAGGTCAACTGCCCCATTGCTCCGGTTAGCGCAGTAAGGGCAAAATACTGTGGAGGGCGCCCCAGTACTCCACAGGCTCTGTTTGTAGTTAGGTTTTTATTAGACCCCCCCTAACCATTCATTCCTTGGCACGGTAAGCATAAAGCCGCATAACACCATGAATTAGGGGTCACCTGTTTAGTGGACTCTTACCACTGGATCAGGCGATCCGTAGTGTTATTCTTAGCCAATTGAGACAACCGCTACCGACACTACACAGCTATCTAGGCTGATCGGGAAAACAAGTTAACATTGATGGTCAACATCCAAACGAGCCCGAACAGCCTGTCAAATATTTCTTTGTAAACTTAACCCAAAGTTGACAAATTTTCCAAAAATGAATATAAACTTACGGCAGTGTCGCTGGAAATCGGGTCGACCAAACTTTAAGATAAGAGCGGTAATATAACCTATTTTCTATAAGTTTTCAACTGCCTTTTGCCGAACTTGGCTAAACAATCAAGGAAAAAAATTATTAAGTCAATTAGCTTTCTATGTCATCGACCAAAAGTTTAGGCCACCCCTTAATATAATGTATCAGCCAAAAGTTGTGGGTCACTATCGTTACGTTAAAAATTAATGACATCAAACGTAAATTTAGGTAATTATCTTTGAAATTAGCCAAAAAGAATAAAAATTGAACTATGAAAGACGAAGATATCACCAAATTACTTTTCCATGTTTTACGATAGTGACCCCAAACTTTTGGTGTTTTAGGCTCTAAAGCCAGTACATTTTGTGTGGGAAAAATGTCCGGAGTCCAAAAATTACAACCAAAATATTAAAGATGGCGGATCTAAATTTAAGATGGCGGCTGTTGCTGGTGTTTTAGGCTCTAAAACCATGCAATATGGGTATATTTGGTATGGGGAAGATGTCCGAGGTCCATAAACGGCGACTAGAATTTCAAGATGGCGGTCTTACATTTCAGATGATGGCTGTTTCATGGTATTTTAGACCCTAGAACCATATAATATGGGTCTATTTGGTAAAGGGAAGAAGTCTGGATTCCAAAAATGGCGACCAGAATATCCAAAATAGCATCACAAAATTGAAGATGGCGGCTGAAATATTTGATATGAAGCAGATGTCCGGTCCGGAGTCCAAAAATGGCGGCCAGAGTATCCAATATGGTGGCATTAAATCCAAGATGGTGGCTCCATGTTCAAGATGGCGGTTGTTAAATGAAGTTTCAGGCTCTAAAGCCATGCAGTATGGGTATATTTGGTATGTAGAAGAAGTCTAGGGTCCAAAAATGGCGACCAGAATATCCAGGATTGCGAACTTAAATTCAAAAAAGCAGTTCAAAATACAAAAAAGTTTAAGGATCAAACACCAAAAGCCAGTTAAGCGAATCATATCTGGTGCCATGAAATGGATTTTTGTTAAACGTATGAATTTGCGATGTTCATCAACATGCTATTTGAGTTTTGTTGAAATGGGTCTTCGAAGGCACGAGAAAGGCGCCATCACCGCTAGGTGGATTAATTAGGTTTTTTTGCAGTAATTCCAGGAAAATTACCTATATGACCTTCTTAATGAATTTCTAAAACAGCTTCTGGAAGAAGCGGAATATTGGAAGTTCCTCCTTCAGTATTTTTCGAATTATTACAAAGAGCTTATCTAGAATTTTTCTAAAGAAATTGTTAACGAATTCCTTCGAAATTTCCTCTAGAGAGCAGAGATTTTTTGGAATAAAAATGGGTAGATGTAACGAAGGAGTTATGGAAATACAAGCTTATAGTGATACTAATAATACGGCAAGTACAAGCTTGCAGCTGGAACAATTTGCGGTTATAATAAATCTCAGGCTCATTTCTTAAACCTCCTTCTTCATCCGTGCTTTCCAATTTTCGCTCAGAATTTTCCCTTTGCTTCCGATATCTTTTGCTTTATTGAGACTGACGAACTTCGTCATAAAATTTAACTTTTATGCTCTCGGAATCAACAGCCTTTGAAAATCACTTGCATCAGGTATCAGTAGGTCACGCCCAGTCAACCAGTATTCGTATAAGATGGTGCGTAAGATGATAAAGTGGAGGCCATATGCGTGCATGTATCCATTTAGGCGCATGTAAAATGTACGCATATCGCCTCCACTTTAACATTATATGCAACATCTTATACGATCACTGGTTGACTGGGCGTTCTTCTCCATTTGGGAAATTTGTACCATCGCCATGAACACGAGCCTATTCATCGTTTACCTGAGAGAGAAGGGAAGGAAAAAAGGGTGGGAAAACGAAAAGGGAATAGGATCGTCATACACGCATAAGCGTACCACAACTGGTTTACACAACGTCCTGAAAAGGACACTGCAGTGCACCGTAATAACGCATAAGCGTACCACAATGGGTTCAAACAGCGTCCTGAAATGGGCACTATGATAACGCAGAAAGCGTAAAGGGAGCCCATAGCTCTTTACCACAGCGGGTCAAGAACACCAGAACGTCCTGAAGATTCAGGTTTCTGAAGTCAGTTTCACTTAAAAAGTGTTTACCGAGTACTCGGAAACGCAGTTGCGTATAACCTGGACAGTTACATATTAAATGATACGAAGTTCCATAATCGGATTTACAGCTATCACATGCAAATGGTTCAGCTTGCTGAATATTCGCCATGTGATAGCTGAGTCGGCAGTGGCCAGTCTATGCTTTGGCCAGCATGATGCAATTGTGCTTTGACGGATATGTAAGATACTTCTCCACCCTTGGAGATGGTTCAGTACAACACAATTTTGTTTGACGACATAACTCCAAACTATTCCAGTATTGTTTGTGCTCACTGCTCAGTGGCAGCCCAGGTGTCAATCTGAAGTTTCGGAATAGCTGGCTCAGGCCCAGTGAAGCCATGTGATGCTCCAGTGCGAGCAAACTTATCAGCCAATTCATTTCAAGCGATGGAAGAATGGCCAGGTACCCATACAAGGTGAACAGCGTTTGCTGAATTCAGTTCCTCGATTCGAGTTCAACAAGCGATAAATATCTTTAACCTAGTGTTGGCCGAGCAAGTGCTTAATAGCAGTCTAACTATCTCAACAGAAGTATATAAAATTGCCCATTACGTGCTGAAGTGCTAATTTCACTCCGTGCATAAGAGCAAAGATAGATGAACCAGCCTCGAGCTGAATTTCCCCATAATAAAAAGTCAATAATAATAATAAGAGCAAAGATTTTGGCCTGAAAAAACGGTACAGTGTCTACCAAGTGAGTAAGACTGCTGTAGCCTTAGCTCACGAGAGTAGACATCAGCACCGGCTCGATCTTCTAGAAGGGAGCCAGCAGTGTAACACACGATGCCGTCTGAAATACTTCTCTCCAGATATCCAGATGCCCACTCTTCCCGGTAAATTACAAGCAATTGTAATACCACTTGGAGCAAGGACAACTTTGTCCTCATCCATACGTGTCCAAATCCACCAAAAGTGGAAACAACGAGGTATGTGTTGATCTACGGTTCACAGGAGTTTCCATAGACAGAGTATCCGTAGACGGTAAGTGCAAGAAAGTGCCTCTTGTTTCAAATGAATGTATAGTGCAGCAACGTCAAAGAGAACTTCGAGCACTGCCGTGGGAGATGAAGAGAGCGCTCCAGACTTCGCACATCCATTAAAGATGTGGCCAATTTTGATTAGATCGTTCTCACTTCACTCCTTTGCCACCACGCAAGACAGCCATAAGCAAATATTGTTCAAACAACAGTTATGTAAATCCATTTGATATACTTGGGATTTAGACCCCAAGTTACACGGAAGCTTTGCCAGCATGGCCTAAGGGCCATTCAAGCTTTTTTGATTCTAAACTCAATGTTGGATGTCCAGGAAAGCATGGAATCCAACGTACTTTACCTGTTCAGTCATATCGATTTCAGAAACAAAGAGACGCAAAGGTCGAACACCATTACGGTTCCGTTAAAAGCGCTTTTCATTAGGTCGGAAAGGGTGCTGAAGTACATACCTACTAACAGTGTTAGGTAGTCGTCAACAATACCATAAGTATGAAAATCGCTATTATTGAGTTGCCTCAACAGCGTATCTGCTACGAGATTCCACAAAAGTTGTATCAAGGCTTCCCCTTGGGGGCATCCACGAACATTCAATGTCTTTTGATGAATCCAATTGGAAATCATTTGAGATATACCATGACTCCGTGCGGCTTCCAATATGGCATCGAAAGGCACATTGTCAAAAGCACCCCCGATAACTAAGAAAACATCCAAATAAGATTGCTTTTGAGCGAATGCTTTCTCGATATCATAAACAACCTTGTGTAAAAGAGTTACAGTGGACTTACCAGATTGGTAGGCATGTTGGTTCACATGAAGAGGCACGTTGGCTAGACGAACATCACGGATGTGATAATCCACAATGCGTTTTAAGCATTTCAGAAGAGAAGAGATGTCAAAGTCTGAATATGTATCCAATCGTTCCGACTCTCGTGAGCACAGCTTTTGAACAGAACAAGAACAGAACACGTTCAAATGCGTCTCTGCTACCGTCTTTCTTTCTAAAAACCCTAATTAATCCACCTAGCGGTGATGGTGCCTTTCTCGTGCTTTAAAATATCCTTTCAACAAAACTCGAGCGACATGTTGATAACATTGACATAAATACAAAATGAAAACTGCTTGCTAAAGCTACTCAATATGGATACATTTTATAGTAGCATAACATCCAATATTCAGAAAATATAAGACAACGATCCAAAACTCAAACCAAACAAGTGTCATGAAGCCGCAAAATTTTGAAACGTCATATTAGAGTCATCATTTTATGACTTCGGAGGAATCTCGAGAAATCTCGATTTGATGTTTTATACTAAGAAATTTTAAAGAAATCCATGTTCAGATTGGACAATATCGCTTAAATACCTACAAAAAAAGTCCCAAAAGTATTCAAA
This sequence comes from Aedes albopictus, assembly GCF_035046485.1. Taxonomy (NCBI): domain Eukaryota; kingdom Metazoa; phylum Arthropoda; class Insecta; order Diptera; family Culicidae; genus Aedes; species Aedes albopictus. Next base: position 26,503,161 of record NC_085137.1, read on the forward strand.
GTTGTTTCAAACCAGTATATATTTACCAACGCAACTTTTATTATACATATTTACTACCCATCCAACTCAATTAACTGACTAAACTGACATAAGTATATTTTCCAAGCCATGCATCGATTTTAACGTAAGCATTAAAAAGCGATTTTTCCCTATTGTTTTATGAACATATTACACATCCCTGTGTTATACATTAAAATTTTCCCTAATTCTACAACATGTTTACTATATTACGAGGAACCAACCCTCCGAAGACCACAAAGGGATCTAAGATATGTGGAAAAAGTTATTGACTGAAAACTGAATAGCATGGAAACGCTGTTTAACATGTAAGGAATAACAATAAATAATCAAATCTCGTCATTTAATCGATCGGGTAAGGCTTCATAACTTTTTTTTCCATGAACTTCGCATCGCTTTGCGGTCTTCGGAGGTCTAACTCACCGTGAAGTTTGCTACAGAAATCATTCATCGAATTATTTTTAGGGACCAAGGGGTAATCCCAAGCGATTTTTCATTGAAGAAGTAAATTTTCTCATAAAATCGTCTGAAAAACTAAGAAAAACGGGCGCAAAAATAGTTTTCCCGATCGACCTGATAATTTGCACAGTTGATATGGGACCAAAATGGAACTCAAAAAGTATACAAGAACTAGAGTTTTTGCATTTTTTTATATTTTCCCATATAAACCGTTTCCCATGTTATTACATATACGTCGTAGTTTCCTGTTCTTCCTAAATTGGTGTACTATTAGATCTTTATTTCTCAGTGTTATGTGTAAGAATATGTAGCACTTTTCATTCAAAAAAATGTTCAAAATTCTAGGCAAAGCAAATCAAAGATAATCGTGCACACCGTAGTTGCTACTCCGTGATTGACCAGAGTTGCACAGAGAACCAATAAAAGCAAGGCTTGGGACTAGCTAACCATTCTCAATGTATACAATTCGAGAGTTCAACATTTGAAAGTCAATAACGGCGTGTCATACTCGCCCCATATAGGAGCGATACATTTACAGCAAGGAACAATACAATTACTAAACACTGAACGCCCTTGTTCAAAATACTAAGCAGTATCGAAAAAAAGTATATATTTGTTTTCGACTATTGTGACTGAAAACGTTATTCAATATAAGAAATCTGTTTTCAAAGACCTACTCCAGTTTTTCTAACCCTAACGTTGGTAATCAAAAGCACACATGACAAGCAACGTTTTTTGCATCTTTTTTTTCTGATTTTTGTACACTGCCAAATGTTTGGTAAGTCAGTTTAATCAGTTAATTGATTTAAATGAGTAGTAAATATGTATAATTGAAGTAACGTTATTAAATTAATACGGGTTTGAAACAACTTTGAAAACTTTGGGGAAAGTTTGTGTAGGTATTTAAGCGATATTGTCCAATCTGAACATGGATTTCTTTGAAATTTCTTAGTATAAAACATCAAACCGAGATTTCTCGAGATTCCTCCTAGGGATTATTTTAAAAGTTTGTCCAGAGGTGCAGAATGGCACCAAGATTCGACCCCTGAACTTAGTTTTGATGGACATTTTTATTTTATAATAACGGTCTGTGGGGGCACCGTGGGGGGACCGCGACGTTTCCAAAAAAAAGTTGAATTTTTATTCTATTTTGTGCAAATTACTCCAATTTTTAATTTTGTATACTGCCACCCCTAAAAGCCAGAATTTGAGGAACAAATTTTTAGTATAAAACGGCTTCAGAAGGAAAAATTTTCGGCTGCGCCGCTATTTTTCACCTACGACTCAAATTGATGGTACATCAAATCATTATTTACAAAATGTGAGTATCGAATAAAAAAACGTATGATTGACCGTCAAAAATCCCTCCCACAGTGAACCTAAAAAAAACTCGGTTTCGTTCATTTGATTCAAATTTTTTTCTAAAGATTTTCATTGGGCCCCAGATGTTTTCACAATTCTTAAAGGGGGTCGCCACCTAAAAAAGGTTGGGAACCCCTGATTTACACCTTAGGAATCTGAAATGGTACGATTTAATGAGATCGCTTTAGTTTTGTCTATATTTTGTTCTCATATATGAGAACTTAGACCTATTCGTCACTGTTGTTCATACAGTGTATCAAACAATTGTCCGTACAGCGATTTTTTGGTCAAAATAATTTTTCATTCAAATGTTTATAACTTTTTTATACGTCAAGCAAAAACGCTGAAATTTTGACCAAACATAAACCATATATTGAAGCTGAATTGCTAAGATTTTGAGCGAGATCAAATATGTTTTCTGAAAGTTAAAGAACTTGTAGTAAAACTTATAAATTTTTCAAACACATTTTTAAAACATTATATCTCAACATGTACTGAATGAAACTTTTTCAATCTTTTTTATGTTACAGTTTATACCTAAGGCTTTCATATGCATCTTCGTTTGAGGTTTTATATTCACTACAAAAAATATGAAAAATCTGTATATGTTCAGAGTATTATTTGGAAATTTATCATATTTTGATCAATAAAAGTGCCAAGTGTTTTCAACTTTTTTAAACTCTCTTAATGTAATATTTTTATACAGGACCTACTAAACTACATATGAATAGTAGGTCCTATGCATTTTTCGTTCAGTTAATGCACTTTAATTGGTGGAAAACGTTTGGCAGATTACATGTGCAAAAAATGATCATTTTTTAAATATCGTCAACTACATAAGCACATTTTTCATATTTTTTGTAGTGAATACAAAACCTCAAACGTAGCTGCATATGAAAGCCATAGGTTTAAGCTGTAACACAAAAAAAATTGAAAAAGTTTCATCGAGTACATATTGAGATATAATGTTTTAAAAATGTGTTCAAAAATCTTATAAGTTTTACTAAAAGTTCTTTAACTTTCAGAAAACTAAGTCGATCTCGCTCAAAATTTTACCAATGAAGCAGTTATATTTCATTCACAATTGGTCAAAATTTCAGCGTTTTTGATTGACGTATAAAAAAGTTATAAACATTTGAATGAAAAAATATTTTGACAAAAAAATTGCTGTACGGACAATTGTTTGATACACTGTACCTAATGTTTATCAGGCCATTAAACAAAGCCACGATTTAATTTTTCACATGAACTTTGGTTCTGCTACACATCAGCTAGTCTCTAATGTGATCTAAGGCTATTTTCTCGCTAACCGTTCATTAGATTATCAAAAAATCTGCGATCTGATGTGTCGTATTTATGTATGGGTTTGGTTTATTTTTATATTTGGTAATTTCCGGTGGGATAGCCGGATCTGATTCCATGAGGCATGGACCGTGACACTACCGGTTGCCCCAATTAAGGTCTGAGAATATTTTATTGCTATTTATTCACCTTTACCTAATCACCGCGATTAGATATTTCGCATGAATGGGTTTGCTTCACTTTTACTTCTAACCACTTTCGAAGCCACAGCTGAACCCGCAACACTACCGGGAATCTAACGTGGTCTGATCCTATTTTTCCATCAGGTTGTCGATAAGTCGTGATCAGTCTTGTTAGAGATCACAGTCATTTGAACATTTTCGTCAATATTCGGCCTCCTTTGTCTCCGACATTCGCAACACAAGCAATCAAACTACTGTTCGAAACATAAATGTCAAACGATTGCACTTCACCACGATAGCGGCTTCGGGAGACGGTTCGGCTTTTGTTATTCCTGTCTTCTTCCATAATAAGAGCTATGTTGCCCATCTGTGTGTCGTATTCAATGCAACATGCAATAATAAACTAATAATAACATTCATAATCGGAATTGGCTGAAAATCTATGCGTAAAGCTAGAATTAAACACATGTCATCGTGTCAGATGACATTGATTTGACCCTTTCTTATGTTTATTGATCTTCGTTCTACTGTTGGTGTTGTGTGTAGGTAAGAGGTAACGATAGCGCACGAATGTAACAAAGCCGACTGACACCCGACTGCGGTAACAAAATGAAGGTAGTAAAAAGTGTCGAAAAAAAGCCGCTATTTGATGTGACGCATGTACGGGTTTGTTCATTGTCCATCAGGTCATCGAAAATGCCGTGGTTTGATGTGCCGCATGCATGGGTTTGGTTCAATTGTATATTTGGCCACTTCCAGTGGGACGCCTAGAACCGGTTCCGGAACACTACCGGTTCAGATATGGTCTGAGATGGTTTTCCTGCTCATTGTCAATCAGGTCATCGAAAATGCCGTGGTTTGATGTGTCGCATGCATAGGTTTGATGCATTTTCATACCTGGTCCCTTCCTGGGGTACCGTTCCGGAACACCTAAATGGCCATATCTCCGGAACGGCTGAAAACCATTTTCAAAAGGAAACAATGGGACCAGATTCCGCGTCGAATGAACCGTCGGTCATCGAAATCGGATGAGGTTTACTGCCAAAAAGTGATGTGAGTTTTTTTGTACATACACATACAGACACACACACACGCACACACATACACACACACATACACACACACAGACATCACCTCAATTCGTCGAGCTGAGTCGATTGGTATATACGATTTAACCCTCCGGGCCTTCTATCAAAAAGTCATTTTTGGAGTGAACATATAGCCTTTCCAGTACACTTAGTGTACGAGAAAGGCAAAAAAAACATTCCGTGATTAGATGCTCAATATTCTCAGCGATTTCAATCACTTCATTATGTTGCTAATGTTACGCAATCAAATTAATTTCAAATCAAATGTTCGCACAAAGGTGACACTTTATGTAAGGCAAAATACGTCACTCCCATATATTCACTCATATCTTTCCTCCTCAATTTCCTTTCATTGACTTGTAGAGATCCCATACGGCGGTGTTGCCACCACACCGAAAGTCATACATTTTCATCGTTCCATATCTATACATCTACCTAACAGCCTGCAGCGCAAAGTGAAAAGCACTTGAGCACATATTCCATCCCATCCCATCCAATCCGGGGCAATATACAGTGGGGCACCCATTGTTCATTGCGAGGCGTCTTCCAACCACAACTCGTCGCTTTCGTCTTCCATATTGCCTGAGTTTCCATTGACTTTGGTGAGATGCGATGCGGAGCAGCAAGGATCAACATCCATCACTTGAGCTATTGAAAGCATTTGAATCGAGGGGTGTGTGTGTGTGGGGGGTTGGTGCCGCCATGTGTCGCTTCGGGAAAGTCTGGTGTGCGTTTTTAACGAATAGGAAAAGTGATAAGTGAAAAAAATATGATTCTAATTGAGACAATTCGTGTGATGTCTCAGTATCACCACAATTAGTTTGAATGTTTGATAATTTAAGATAAGAGTCGGACAACAATGTGTGTCCCTCTCCGAACTTAGAACGCAAAATACGTCGCATTTCCAAAAGTATAACTTGGCTCCGTCGCTTGTCTAGACATCGTCGTCGACGACGACGACGACGACGCTGTTTTCCCCGTAAAAAACATCGACAGAAGTTTAAATCTTTTCCAACAAAGTACGTGAACGGATAACCCAAATGTAGGTTCCCATGTAGTTAGACATCGACAACAAATAGCGCAACGTATGCTGTCTTCTCCTCACGCCGCCAGAGTCACGCTGTGAAACTTCTAAGACACCGAGACTTCGAGAGAACGAAACGGATTTTCGGTGCATTTTGTGCGAAGATTGGAAGAGCAGATTGGAAGATATAAGTTATTGCAATTGGATTATAAGCTTTTTGCGACGCTGTTAGTGAATCGTTACGACCGAGGTGATTACTTATATGGGGTGGATCGCATTTTATGCGTTGCATCATCAGATTGGGGGAATTGAGTGGGAAAATGAATTGGACGAAATTAAAATGATTTTTTTTTATCTATGTCGCCAATTGGTGGAGTCTTGCGAGTTCTAGTTTCATTTAGTTTTCGCTCCATTGTTGAATTGACGATTTTCTTTATCACCATTTACAAAGAACCATTTAGTTTTGCCACATTCATCATCCACAATTGGTACTGTACCTAAGTATCTATCTAAGTAAGTACCTATCCTACTGCTCCAATGAAATTCCAACCGTACCTCCAAGGACGCATTTTCCGACCCCCCCCCCCCCCTCCCCCCAATTTGATTCATTCAATATTTCTCCACTATAAATTTGTGTTTGCTTTTGATTTGGATCCATTCATTGACGGGTGGAAGTTCCACCACTACACAAACCACCATGCTCCTCCACTTGCCGCCTGTAGGTTTGCTGGTGCAGGAATGCTTGTGTACCTACGCTGGAATCGACAAGGTCGAAGCTTTTCTATCGTGAATAGAGAAACGAATTGAAACGACCTGGTCGACATTTTTGTTGGTAGGAGGTTAGGAGGAAGTTACACGCAATCCATTGAAATGGATGCGATAGGTTTAGGATAGTATGCTTTGGTTTCGATGCTCAATAACTATAAATTGGATCCTCAGGATGAGAATTTTGGGTGCTTAAGAACAGTTTTCAACAAAAATCAATAGGTTTTACGAGAAACCCTTTTACATTTTTGCACAGTGGCATAGTGTAGTGGCATTAGCGAAAGTACAAGTAGGGTAGGTCTACCAGTTATCTCTATAGTGGTTCTCTATTTGGCCATAGTGGACATTTAGAAAGTTTTCAAACTTTGACCTACTATGAAAGTTTTAAAAGCAAGAATTTAAATGTTTCTTGTCATTAAAACTCTCAAAATGATGCAAAACTTTGAATTATTTCAAATAACCACTATGGCCAAATAGGGAACCAATATGGCGATAACTGGTACACTCAGCCTATATGATTGAAATGATTCCTGTTTGATTGCAGACATATTTTTTTCAACATCAACTTCTTTTGGAGAATTTAGGAGTTAGATCTGCTTTAAAGCTTCCAATCTCGGGAAGGATTTTCCGGGAAATGAAAGTTTCCGGTATTCCCGAATCCCGGGAACAACATTTTTGAATCCCGGGTTTCCCTAATTACCCGGTTTTTTTTTTCTATTACCGTTTGAAGCCGTTTGGCCCAAGTGAAGATCTAAGGGAGTCAAGGGGAAATTATTTTTCGAAAAATTAACGACAAGCCTATTTACCCGATCAGAAAGGCATAACAAAATTATAACCGATTAAGTTATTTATTTCAAAGATTTTTCATAACAGAATGAGTTATAAAATTCGCCGGTTAGGTGTTAAAATAACAAAAATTATAACTGAAATTGCTCTAGTCATAACATAATTATAACAGGTCTTGATACAATTATAACAAGCTTATAACAAAATGAGATATAAAAAATCTATCAAATTATATCACATGTTGCTATAAAGCAGTTATAAATATATTGGGTAAAAATTAAGTAGTGTAAAAATTAACTCATTTTTGGGTAATCAATTTTTAGAGTGAAATTTTATTTTTAGTAAAAAGTTTCTGGCATCAAAAAACTTCTCCACATAGTAAACATAAAACCCAGGGATTCGAACCTACGACGGCTAGAACCTAGAACAGGAGCTCGTCGTTTTTACCAGTGAGGCCATCACAGCACTTGAAGTGAGGGGCGATATATGCTGAAATGGTTCTTCATATTGGTAGCTCCTCTATAAATAGACTCGCTGATCCAACACACCGGAGAGGGAAAGTATGACGTCATCATACCCAGTTATGACGTCACCATGCACGTTACTACAGCCTATTTAATCCCTCAGCTACAATGTCGTGTGCGCTCGTTGTGCACTAGAGCCAGCGTTCACTACATCGGAGCTGGAGCCTACATCGCTGTACCTACGCGAATGGACGTCACACGAAACTGTTTTTAATACAGCTGATAGCAATTATATCTTCGTGTTATTAACTAAGTTGAACAGATAGCTAATGACTTTCAAATAGTGAAAAGTGTGTAACTAAGCACTAGTTGCGCCAGCGTTTATTTAAATATTTATAGCGTTTTTCGTCATGTTTTATTTCATTATTATTTAATGATATTCCTTCTGCAAAGTTGTTCAGTAGTACATATTATGGCGCTTAAGTGGTGAATGTTTCAGTAGGAATAACCACCGCAAATTCTTGCAGGAATATTCCCTTGGAGAGGAATTTTTAAAAGGATAGAAAAAAGCATTGCCATAATGAGTCATTGATGTATAATTGTCGATAAAATTTGTAAAGAAATCGTTCGATAAATACTTGAAGTAATTTGTTTTCGAACACAGAGCGTTCACGAAATCCAAAGGGATACCAAACACTTCGTTTCGCTGTTGAACTGAATATTTTATTAATTCTAACAAAACAACTACACTTCATTTGCTAGTACATAACTATTTCGATCGGCAGATATGCATACACAGATTATCTTAGCGGAAAAAAGCTGTAGTTAATTGTAGTGATATTCACAACAGAGACTGAGTGACCACATACTAAGAAATTTCGAAGAAATTGGAATTGGATTGAACAGTTTAACTTTAAAACTAGAACTTAATTAATTACTGAGATCCTTCAGAATTTCTGATAGATTTTCCCTGATAGAGAATCCTTTAAGGAATTGTTGATGCATAGGCTGAAGTAATTTGCTAAGAATGTCTTAAAGAATCTCCCTTTTGGATTCTCTGAAGAAATTCTCAAGGGACGAAATGTATGTTTTAAACTTAAGATAAACCTTGCGGGAAATCCCTATCACGAATTCTGTATACTGTACTGAATTCATATTAGTAGTTTCAGTTGAGAGCTCCGACAGATCAAAGGTGACGTAATCTGGTCGGTGAAATATAATTGGTGAATTGGAATGTGTTTTCGTGTTCCATGATAAGAGATGATGGTTCATAGGAGTGGTTTACTTGGGATCTCAACATGTATATGAACTAATCTTCCAACAAATCCCTGGGGCAAAGTTCTTTGAAGAATTCAAAAAGGAGGTCATGGAGGAATTGTTGAAGAATTCCTTAGAGTATTACCCAGAAGAATACGTGGAGGAATTTCTTATGGATTTTTTGCAGAAATTCCTGGAAGAAACCTTTGAAAATTTTTGGAAAAAATCTCTAGAGGAATTCCTTGGCGGAATTACGCAAGGAATATTTAGAGTAATTTTTTGTAGGAATCATCGGAAGGCTTTCTTAAGAAATCCTTGGAGAAGTAGCTGAAAAATTCTCCAACCACAATTTCTAGAGGAACTCTAGGGGAAATCTATTTAAGAACTTTTGGAGAAATATTTGAATATTTGATTGGACAATCGTCAGTAAGAATTCACTTAGGAATCGTTGAGAAAACTCTCGGAGAGATCTCTAGAAGAACTTCTAGTGAGCTCCCTAGAAGGCCTACAAGAGAAATATTCCCTGAGAGTTCTCCGTAGCCATCCATAATAAACATTCAACCTGTAAGACATGTACAAAATCCTGTAAACAAATGTAAACGCCGCAGTTTTCCACTTGAGAGCCAAGGACTTCTCGACAACTTCGCTTATGAGTGGTGATCCGAACTTCCTAGGACAGCAGAATAATGAGATTTAACATATCAAATAGCTCGTAGTAGTGGAATTGTGCATACAATTTTACACTATTCGAGAATTTCAAGAATCATGAACAACTTTGCTGAACATACGAACTGTGCAGGTGATCTGGATCATGATAAGAAACATTTAAAATTACCCAATATCATCACGTAATGGTGGAGTTGCTTACCTCATTTTCCACCTTCCAAAGTCATAAGCTTTCTGTACATATTTGATGAAGACATGAGCTTTTTTGGTAGGTCATATAATAAAGGATATCAACAGTTGTGTATTTTCTAAACACAATGGCGCCATACAGCGGTTGATTTTCGCACTAAACATTACCAAAAAATATTGATTAGTTTCACATTGCATTTTAAAAATTATTACTGAGTTTGTTATAATGTTGATGTAATGATGATCAAATCACATATTCATTTATTGTAACTGATTTTGTTAGAACCTTGAAATAATACAAACTAGTTTTCGTATTGATTCCAACAAATATATCTAAATATAACAAACCTTGATATAGCTATCAAACGTTGATATAATTATGTTATGTTTTTGTTATGCATTTCTGATCGGGTAAGCTACACCAAAACCTCCATTTAGGTAGGGTATCGCGCCACTTGGGCGGTGGCTTCTATATTCGTCTGTTTTCCACTATAACTCAGTCAATCTTAAACCAATTGACTTGAAATGTTGTACACGAGTAGATACTATACCTATCTCACCACATTCCAAAAGTTGTGTCAATTGGTTCAAATTTGACTGAGTTATAGTGAAAACAGACGAATATAGAAGCCACCGCCCAAGTGCACAATGGGCGGAAAAAGATAAAGTTCGGCCAAAACTCTTTTTATGTGTTTAATCGACGTTATAGGTTGTCTAGATATGTTATATCGTATTTTTAATGTTTAAAAAGGGGTATTCAAAAATTACGTAACCTCAATAATTTTAAAAATGGTAAAAATCAGTAAACCCCACATTTTTTGCGTTTTTTGTTAGAAAATCAATTTGAATTTAATTAAATGATCAACTTTCGATCAAATCCAATCAAGTTTGTTCAAAACGTGTGAAAAATGTGGGAAGATAAATTTTATTTCAGTCACAAATGGAAAAATAACATAAAATATATGAAAAAACATGACTTTTTTAAATAGCTCTAATTTGAAAAACTGCAAATTTCTGCAAAATATTTAAAAGTTTTTATGCAGCCCTAAGCATGATGTTGAGGATGTACTATTCGAAATTGCGGCGACACGTGACGACACGAACCGTTTTTCAACCTAAAAATTACCAAAAATCGTAAGGTACAATATATGAAAATTTGAAAAGTTTTGTGACATATAAATTTTGCACCATACGTGCATTCAAACAGTCCAACAACAAGCTTTCATATGCTGGATAACATAAAACATATATTCCATTCTCAAAATATTATTATTTTACTTTTTTCGAATGTTTCATTTTTCAATTTTATGACTTAGGCCACTTTGGCGGAGAACATGTCATTGAAATACAAAAGCTGGTATGCTTTTAATTAAGAATCATAAAACTACAATACATTAGCTTTGTTATAAGGTGAAATAAAGTATAAAAATATCAATTTCGTTTTTTGAGAGTTTTGGCCGCCCCTTTGTATGGAGCCCGACCAATGTGAAGTGGCGCGATTCGGGACTGCCTGAATGGAATTTTTACCGGAATGGATTCAGGTAACTAAATGGATTCAGTTCATCACTTAAATAGATTTGAAGTTTACAAAGAAGTATAAGAGCGAGTGACTTGGAAATTTAAAGGGGGTCAGGGGGGGGGGGGTTCAGAGGGATCTCATAGGGGTTTCAGGAGGGGGGGGGGGGCGTCAGAGGCGTTGCACCAAGGGTGGGGGGGGGTGCTTCTGGGGTATTTTCGGAGAGTTTCGAAGTGTCTTAGTTGCGTTACATGGAATCCGCGAGGGTTTTAGGTGGTTTCTGAGGGTCTCAGATGCGTTACATGGGATCCGAGGGGGTTTTAGGGGACGAAGGCATTTCAGACAGCTTCAGATGATTTTTGGCGAGTTTCAGACGCGTTACGGGGGGCGTTTCGGGGGTTTCGGGGGGTCTCAGGAGTGTAACAGAGGATTTTGAGAGGGGGTGAAGGGAACCCAGTTTCTGAAAATATATTTTGGAACACAGCTCTTAAGCAAGCTTCAGGGAGATTTCAGCGGCGCTTTAAAGCGATTCCTAAGCGTTTCAAGTGATTTCAGAAGTGATTCAAGACATTCCAGACTGTTTACGATTGTAGTTTCGATTACCTATATGTACTCAAGGGAACTCTTAAAGTTCCTTAAGCAAACATTGAACTTACCACTTGTCAGCACAAGTTTGCATGAGGCTGCGTAAGCATGACTTTTATTCAATCATTTAAGCACACAAGTTATGCATGTAGATTCGATGACTTATGCTTATAAAAGTTCTTAGGAAATCTTGAACAGTCCTAAGCCAATCCCATCCCCCTCATTGCCCCCCTGAGCACACCTTGAACTCCACTTGCAACTTAATGCCCTTAAACTAAAGTGACCAGATGATCAGAGCTCGAACGCGGGACATTAATTTGGAAAGATGCATAGTAACGTGAAATCATGATCTTTTTTTTTTGTTGACGAATACGTAACGATTTTTTTGTTCTTAGAATACGAAGCACTCATATCTTCTACCAAGCATATCTTTCTGCGTTGTGAGCTTCGCAGAAGTGGGACAAACTCATAAACATTTTTTCTACAGTCTTCAAAAGCAACCTGATAATTGAATCTAGCTGTCAAAAATGGTTTTAATATTTCAACTCTCAATTGCTTTCAAAATTAAAATTAAGGTGCTTCGTACATAACTGAAACAAAAATCGTTTATTACAGCATTTTTGGCTGCCAAGCATGACGTGAACTCTACAATTTTTTGAGATTATTATTACCCTTAAATTGCCTGAAAATGTTAACCAATCTAGCTTCTGCTTGTCCAATTTTGTCATTTACCTACTATTTCCTTAAGTAGCTCGGATGCTTCTCTGTCAACATTGATTAACTTATTGGATGAATTTATTTACGAGCGTACTCGTACCAGTCAATGAAGGTTTTGATATTCACCCATTTGAAAAAAAAAATAACACATTCAAAATAAATTTCCAATAAAAGTTTACTATACTGGGTTCGGAAAGATTTTAACTTCGGGCAACGAATTCCCTCCAGATTTTTATCTGACTGTGCGCAGTGCGCACTTACATAGTTTTCTGCTCTGAAGTTTGAACTTGAGACAGTTTCGTCTACTACTTTTGTAATTGTACTCTTGTAACTCTCTATTTTCTTCACCTAACTGTAAAATGATGCTGTCTGACTGTGCATAAAAATCAACCAAATATTCGAATTTTTTTTCTTAAAAAAAAATGCTGGGACTTTTTATGGCTCGATAAAAAAAAAAGCTTTCCATAGATCAAACTTTACTGTAACCCACAATCTTCATGTATTTTCTCGCCAAAATCTTTCAGTTTTTGAACTCTGATGTTGAAAGTTCCGTTAACCTTCTTCGTGCATTAGCTTTTTTTTTCAAACGCGGGACATTTTTACGATTTGAGACGAACGCGGGACATTTCGCGGGACATAGTTTGTCGCGGGACATTTGGTCAAAATGCGGGACTGTCCCGCGAAACGCGGGACGTCTGGTCACTTTACCTTAAACCAACCTTAACCCTAATCTAAAACACTCCAACTGCTCTGAACACAATCAGATTCCATTTAGGTAACGTTACCTAAATGGAGGGACCTAAATAGATTTAACCTAAATGGATTCGACCTAAATGAAGGTTTGAGTGTACCAATAACAAACATAAATAAACTAACAATAACCTAAATGAGCCGCCACGGTTCCACCTAGAGCGACTAAAACAACCAGATGTCGCCTCAACATAGGCGCAGAGTCTCGAGGCCGCGTTGCCAGATAAGGGCAAGCTCGATGAGGCCCCTCTGCTGGAGTACAGTGAAAGCAGCCATCAACGACGCAGCCGAGAGCACCATTGGGTAGGTGGAACGGAATCCACAGAACGAATGGTTCGACGAAGAGTGCAGAATGGTTTTGGAGGAGAAGAACGCAGCGAGGGCGGTAATGCTGCAGCAAGGGACCCGACAGAACGTGGAACGTTACAAACAGAAGCGGAAACAGCAGATCCGCCTCTTTCGGGAGAAAAAGGGGCACCTGGAAGAAGAGGAGTGCGAAGAAATGAATCTGCTGTGCCGTTCCCAAGAAACACGGAAGTTCTACCAGAAGCTCAACGCAACCCGCAACGGGTTCGTGCCGCGAGCCGAAATATGCAGGGATAAGGACGGAGGCCTCTTGACGGACGGACGTTAAGTGATCGAAAGGTGGAAACGACGGTGCCAGTGCAGCGGAGGACGGAAATGAACCAACTCCCACGCTGAGGGAAGTTAAGGATGCCATTGATCAGCTCAAACCCAACGAAGCTGCTGGTAAGGATGGTATCGCAGTTGAACTTATCAAGATGGGCCCAGAAAAGTTGGCCACCTGTCTGCACCAGCAGATTGTCAGGATCTGGGAAACCGAACAGCAACCAGAGGAGTGGAAGGAAGGGGTAATATGCCCCATTTACAAGAAAGGCGACCATTTAGAATGTGAGAACTTCAGGGCTATCACTATTTTGAATGCTGCCTACAAAGTGCTATTCCAGATCATCTTCCGTCGTCTGACACCCAAAACAAATGAGTTCATGGGAAGTTACCAAGCTGGCTGCATCGACGGATGGTCGACAGCGGACCAGATCTTCACCTTATGACAAATCCTCCAGAAATACCGCGAATACCAGGTCCCAACGCATCACCTGTTCAACGACTTTAAAGCGGCATACGAAAGTATCGACCGCACAGAGCTATGGAAAATCATAGACGAGAACAGCTTTCCCGGGAAGCTTACCAGACTGATACGAGCAACGATGGACGGTGTGCAACACAGCGTAAGGATTTCGGGTGAACTATCCAGTTCATTCCCATCTCGACGGGGACCACGACAAGGAGATGGACTTTTCCGCCTACTATTGAACATCGCCCTAGAAGGTGTTATGCGACAAGCCGGGCTCAATAGCCGGGGTACGATCTTCACGAAATCCGGCCAATTTGTGTGCTTTGCGGATGGCATGGACATTATCGTCAGAACATTGGGAACGGTGGCAAAACTGTACACCCACCTGACACGTGAAGCAACAAAGGTCGGACTGGTGGTGATTGCGGCTAGAACAAAGTACATGCTGGTAGGTGGGACTGAGCGATTCAGGACAAGCTTTGGCAGCGATATTACGATAGACGGGGATATTTCCGAGGAGGTAGAAGAATTAGTTTACCTCGGTTCCTTGCTAACGGCTGACAATAACGTGAGCCGTGAAATACGAAGGCGCATCATCAGTGGAATTCGTGCTTACTACAACAAAGTGCCCCCTCTATTATCTGTTTCTTTCGCGTGTTTGTTTACGAGAGTGAGTGAGAAAAAACAAAAAGCTGCGCACGCTAGAGAGACCGGTGGTTTTCTACGGACACAAGACATGGACGATGCTCGAGGAGGACCTGCAAGCACTTGGAGTTTTCGAGCGACGCGTGCTACGGACGATCTTCGGTGGCGTACAGGAGAACGGTGTGTGGCGGAGAAGGATGAACCACGAGGTCGCTGGACGGATACGGTAGGCAGG
Source organism: Aedes albopictus (assembly GCF_035046485.1). Lineage (NCBI taxonomy): Eukaryota > Metazoa > Arthropoda > Insecta > Diptera > Culicidae > Aedes > Aedes albopictus. The sequence continues at coordinate 26,518,267 of NC_085137.1, forward strand.
GCATGTTGCAAGAATGCCGCACAACAACCTTGCAAAGTTGGTGTTTGCTAACCATCTGGTTGGTATAAGAAAGCGTGGAGCGCAGAGAGCACGATGGGCGGACCAGGTGGAGCGTGATCTGGCGAGCGTTGGGCGTGACCGACGTTGGAGAGCTGCAGCTGCAAAATAGTTTGGCGGTAAAGCGTTGATGCACACAGAAAGAAATCATGAAAATTAAACAACACGTAAGTTAAGCATCGACTGAAAATTATAGCTGAAGCTACAAAATTACAGTCATTTACCGTGAGATGATACTGTCCGCTCAGTAATCAGCCAATCATGCGTACTGTTTACAGATTTTGAGACATATTCGCTTGAAATTTACATGCAGTAACGTAAACGAGGACAGCTACGCTCAGTCGTCTGCCTCGCTGCGCGGACTGCTCTCTCTTGCTCTCTGTGACCGAAGCGGTACAACAGTTTGTTCCTTTATGGTGGAACATGTTTATCTTTGATTGCCTTCTCTTCAACTTGGTGAGACAGCCTAGAGGGGTTAGGCGTGAACTCTCACTCGGAAGATCTGAGTTCGATTCTCGTATAAAGAATTATTTTAAGTTTCTCTGAAAAGTCGGTTAACAATTTTCTCTCAGCAATCAGCAGTGTAATTTTAAGATCACACATAAAATTCTATCGAACACGATGGAGGTCAATTTGTTACATTCAGTTCGTCATAAATTTACAGATTTTATTCGTACTGTGCAGTGTTATCATGAATTTGATGTTGAACTAAATTAATAAAAATTATGAAATAATTTCAATTCCTATTAATAGATTACACAGCGCAACATTTTTTTGTCTCAAGAGCAAACTTATGTGTCTCCGAAGGATTTTGGGCCGCTGAATCCGAATCCGGGCTCAGATTTGCTCTAACACGTCACAATTTTGAGCTATACCTCAATTTATAGGGCAAAATATGCGATTTTGGGCTTTTTTGACTGCAAGCCATTAAGCAAGGAAATATTTTTTTTAAGCAATCGAAAGGTTAATTGGTCAATTAACATCTAAATTAACAACTCATGCAAAATATTTCGTTTTAAGTAATCAAATTTTATAGATTTAAGCATTTTATGTTAGTATGAAAACTTGCATGCAACTTTTGGAGGATGACTTGTATGGGAAATATGGTACCTATCATAAATCGCTTAAAACTATCAAATTCGATTTGGTAAAACGAAATATTTTGCATGAGTCGTTAATTTAGATGTTCATTGACCAAGTGACCTTTTGATTCCTTAAAAAAAATATTTCCTTGCTTAATGGCTTGCAGTCAAAAAAGCCCAAAATCGCATATTTTGCCCTATAAATTGAGGTATAGCTCAAAATTGTGACGTGTTAGAGCAAATCTGAGCCCGGATTCGGATTCAGCGGCCCAAAATCCTTCGGAGACAGATAAGTTTGCTCTTGAGACAGACAAAAAGTTATTTTTTGTTACGCTGTGTTATTAGCCGTTTCTCAATTCGGCTGGCAACGTTCAAAACAACGCGAAGGAAAGAAAACGCTTGACAGTTTTGAAAACGTAGCCGTTCGCGCGCACAGCCAGCTACGCACCTAGTGTTCTAGTAATGAGCACTTCCACAGTTTTTAGTTAATTAAGAGTCCCGCCATTCTCGGAATGGTTGTCCTGAATAACCGTACGTCTAAGGTTTCGGCTTATAAGGGTTCAGACTGCATTCACCGTTGTGAATGATCAATGATAAGCCAAAGTTGCTCAAATTAAAGTGAACACATGCTGATTTTATTGCGGACCAAGTTTTGCTCTCCATATAGACGTGACCCGCTTGTTTCAAAGCTGTACTTATAGTAGTTGTGACATTGTTGAGGGGAAATGGTTGGCATTATTATCAATATTATGAAGATGGTCGATACAACCGCTAATAGAGCAACTTAAACTGTTACTTGAGCACTCACTGAGCTGAGAAGTATGCTTTGTCCCAGTTGTGATGATATACCGAAGAAAAAAGAAGAAGAAAACCTCATGAAATCAGTAAAAAATACCATCGTAATTGACAAAGTTTCATCGTCAGTCGAAACAGTAACTTCTCAGCCGAAGGTCACAGCGCAGCGCCATCGTTCGGCATCAGTGACTTTGTTTATGCCGAGTTGCAGCAATCCCCTCATTTCCTTCTGCCAGCATAATTAATTGGTTTAGTTCCTCTTTCGACACTTTGCGCCAATTCGAGGCAATTGTGATGGCTGAACTTTCTCTCTCGAACAACCACCAGCATCACTCATTTTGCTGGCGCAGATTTACAATCCCATCCGCTCGGTCCCATGCGCCGCTCCCGTTCTTGTTGAGATTTTCCTTCGCTCGCTATATCATGCAGATTCGTTTGGAAAGAAAACTGTGTTGGGCGTATCCACTACAGAGCGGGAAAACCAGTATTGAAGTGCTCTTGAAGTTGAACTACTGCATCGATTTTCCTCCGGCTTCCGCCATGGGCCTATTGTTCAATTCTAGCTGAACCAACGCCGAAGCATCGCCGCCGGCCGTGAAGATCCAGCGAGGATGAGCTGAGCAGCAGCTAGGACTGAGATGGCGCGGGGTTATTGGCAAAGATCCAGCACAAGCCTTACTGCTTGTGCAAGGCCTCCACCCGGAAGCATGGGCGGGAAATCGAGCAATTTGCGCTTCATCTGCACCGAGAAGCGGAGAACGAAAGACAAAGTCGATATATTTTATGGTGTATTTTATTAAATTGGATTCAATAAAATATTCATGTAAGACAATTCATTCTCCACTTTGGGTTAAACATGCCCTTCATACTGGATGGGAAGCCTTGCCTTGGTTGTGTCGTTGTGGAAATTTGTCGACAATGGTTCACCTACAGGAAGCAAGGAATCAGGATGCTCTCAATCTTGCATACCTGCGGAGATGCTTGCTATGAACAATGTTGAAACATAATTCAAATTCCCGTAAATCTCATCAGCTCTACTTTCAATTATCAGATAGTGAACTGAGATCAGGCCCGGATTTAAGGGGGGGGGGGGGCAAAGGGGGCAAGTGCCCCGGGCCTCCCGATTAGTGGGGGCCCCCAGGAATCCCGAAGCATTATAATATTTTTCAACGGAACCATATAAATGCATTAAAGTAGGCGTTCATATTTTATACATGTCCTATATCAATCATAATTGGATTCCTTAAGGATTTCTAGACTCCATATTTCTAGTCATTTATATATCTTTTCACTTGAGAATAAATCCAAATAAAAAATGATAACTTTTGTGTACAGTATTCAATGTTTACATAACACGATGTTGTCTCTTAACTTTGGTGTACTCGATTTTTTTAAAAAAGAATTTGAAAGTTCTTATCGAATAGAAACAGCTCTTCGTGTCAATTTGAAGCCTGGACAAAAGTGTTTCTAAAAAGAGTGCGTGAAATTTAAATTCTGAAAACAACTGCCCAAAACCCATCTTCATTCAGTTGACTGTAATCATGGGAAAGAGATGATTAAGACTTTTGGAGATATTTGGAAATCAGAAACAAAAACCTAGCCTCCAAAAACATCTTGAAACAGCGGTTTAACATATCTATATTTTGAGTTTTATCAACATTTTTGGGATATATTGTTACCGTTGCCTTCAAGAGTCCTATCTTTGTTCAATTTGAATATTGAAATAATCATAGAATTATAGAAACCCAAGTGAAGTTATTCCATGTTTCATTATTTCAGATTTAGAACTGAAAGCAAAGATTTAAAACTTGCATAAATGTTATGAATTTCGATGAAATTTCAAAATACATGTACTAACTGAACAAAATGCCATTTACGCAATAAAACTGAAGGTTCCAGCAACATCTTTGTAGTTGAGCCATAAATCAAAATGAATGTTCGATTTGATTGATTTGTCTTTATTTAAGAGACTTTCAGCCCTTGGCCTCGAATGTTCGAATCGTTTGCCGATGGCACTGCAAAACGTACACTTTTTATAGACATCAGAAGCTCTAGAAACAGATAATAGAGGGGGTATTTTGCCCCCTCTTTTATCTTGCTCTTTCTTGCGTTCAACAAAATGAACGAGCGAGAAAAAAGAAAAGGCTGTGCACGCAAGTGATCAGAAGCCATATTCAGAAGACATGTTCGGCCTGAACATTTCAAAGAAACAAATGTACTGTATAAAAAATAATAACAAAAGAATATGAACTATTTTTTTTAAATAAACAAACAGTTGTATGATAGGGTATCGCGCCACTTGGGCGGTGGCTTCTATATTCGTCTGTATTCCACTATAACTCAGTCAATTTTGAACCAATTGACTTGAAATGTTGTACACGGGTAGATACTATACCTATCTCACCACATTCCAAAAGTGGTGTCAATTGGTTCAAATTTGACTGAGTTATAGTGGAAAACAGACGAATATAGAAGCCACCGCCCAAGTGGCGCGATTCCCTATGAGGTTTTTCGAATCCGCAAAAAAAAAGAAAAAAAAACAGTAAAAATTTCAAAAATAGGAAAATTTGGTTTTGGGGGGCCCATTTGATAGGGTTTGCCCCGGGCCCCCCGAAGTCTAAATCCGGCACTAACTGAGATGCATACTTATACGGCCTTTCAGATATACAGGTATACCTGGATTTAGCGGATCCTCAATTGCCTGTATCTTCGATTTTTCGTACTTCGAATTTATGTACATTCCGTAGCGGACCACCGGTCTTATTAGCGTTTTGTACATGGTGCATTTGGTGCGTGGGTGAATCTTTTTCGACCGCAGTTTCTTCTGGAGCCCGTAGTAGGCCCGACTTCCGCTGATGATGCGCCTCCGAATTTCACGGCTCACGTTGTTGTCAGCCGTCAGTAAGGATCCGAGGTAGACGAATTCCTCCACCATCTTGAAAGTATATTTCCGTCTATCGTAACACTACTATCTAGACGGATCCGGTCGTGTTCGGTTCCGCCAACCAGCATGTACTTTGTTTTTGAGACATTCATCACCAGTCCGACCTTTGCTGCTTCGCGCTTCAGGCGGGTGTACAGCTCTGCCACCGTTCCAAATGTTCTGGCAATAATGTCCATGTCGTCCGCAAAGCACACAAATTGACCGGATTTTGTGAAAATCGTTACCCGGCTGTTGAGCCCGGCACGTCGCATCACACCTTCCAGAGCGATGTTGAAGAGTAGGCATGAGAGTCCGTCACCTTGTCGCAGACCCCGGCGAGATTCGAATGAACTGGATAGCTCACCCGAAACCTTTACGCAGTTTTGCACACCGTCCATCGTTGCTTTAATCAGTCTAGTCAGCTTCCCAGGAAAGCCGTTTTCCTCCATGATTCTCCATAGCTTTGTGCAGTCGATACTGACGTAATGCCGTTTTGAAGTCGATGAACAGGTGATTCACGGCATTTCTGGAGGATTTGCCTTACGGTGAAGATCTGGTCCGTCGTCGACCGGCCGTCGATGAAGCCAGCTTGATAACTTGATAACGTTTTGGTAATGGATCCAAATATTTTTTTTAAACATTTTAAATTGGAATGCTCGTTCTCTAAATGGCAAAGAGGATGAAATATTCCATTTTTCAACTGTTTATAATGTGCACATTGCAGTTATTACTGAAACTCATTTAAAACCTGGGTCTTCAATCAAACGAAACCCAAACTATTTCATTTATGGAAATGATCGCCTAGATGGAGCATGTGGTGGAGTTGCTATCATCATTGACAGGCGCATCATGCACCAATTTTATTCATCATTTGAAACCAAAGTTGTTGAAACTTTGGGTGTTTCTGTTGAAACAAACTTTGGTAAACATGCTTTCATTGCGGCCTATTTGCATTTTCAATGCACTGGCCAGCAAATAGATTTTCTTAAATCTGATTTGCGAAAATTAACTCGCAACAGGACCAAATTTTTCATAATTGGTGATTTTAATGCAAAACACCGTTCGTAGAATAATCTTCAGTCCAATTCCAACGGCAGGATTTTATTTGATGAGTGCTCTTCGGGATATTTTTCTGTTCAATATCCCGATAGCTCCACTTGTTTCTCTTCTGCTAGAAATCCTACAACAATTGATTTGGTCTTAACTGACTCAAGTCAGCATTGTAGCCAATTGGTTACTCTACTCATGTTGACTTTGATTCTTACCATCTTCCTGTAGCATTTCAAATTTCCCATGAAGCGATTTTTAATCCCATCAGCTCTACTTTCGATTATCACACAGCCGACTGGGATACATATAAAACATACATTGATAGCCATTCAGATGTTAATGTTTCATTGGAAACACATTTTGATATTGACAATGTCCTCGAAACTTTGACTAGTACTATAGTCGAAGTTAGAAGCGCATCAATACCAAAGTGTGATGTCAAATTCGACTCAGTTATTACTGACGACGATCTGAAGCTTCTGATACGTCTTAAAAACGTGAGAAGAAGACAGTTCCAACGAATTCGAGATCCTGCTTCGAAAGTAATCTGGCAGGATCTTCAGAAGGAAATCTCAATTAAACCCTTGCTCTAAGCCGTTTTGGAAATTGACAAAAAATTTGAAAATGCCTCAGAAGCCTATTCCTGTGCTGAAAGAGGATAACAAAATACTATACACTAATTCTGAAAAAGCACAAAAACTTGCCAAACAGTTTGAAAGTGCGCATAATTTCAGTATAGGTCTCACTAGTCCAATAGAACATCAGGTTGCCCGCAAATTCGAAAACATTCTCAATCATGAGAACATTTTCGACAATTCATTGGGCACTGATTCAGACGAAGTGAGATCTATTATAAAGAAGTTTAAGAATATGAAAGCTCCGGGTGATGACGGAATTTTTTATATTCTCATCAAAAAACTTCTAGAAAGTTGCTTATCATTTATGGATGATATATTTATGCAATTCAATATCATAATTTATATTTTATATAACTCATTTTGGTATCATAATGGCCAATTTTTCCAAACTGGTTCATTATACAAATGAAATGAGTTGGATAATGAAAAATAGTTGTATAATATTTATAATGCAACTCATTTCCTGCCAAAGCTTCTAGTTATCGTCCAATTAGCTTACTGTCTTCTATCAGTAAACTTTTTGAAAAACTTCTATTTTTGCCAATGAGTAAAGCCTATATCCGAAATAATCGGGACACAGAAATATGGCTGTAACTCTGCAACGAATCGGTAAAATTGGCCAAACAGTTGACTGAGAACTCTTTGGTGTATGTTTATTATTTGTGCCAAATTTCATAAAAATCGACGCATTACTTTTAACTCTGGATGAAAAACAAACAGACGTGATTTTAAGCATTTTGTACAATCATGACCAATTTTCATTCGCATAATAGATGTATCATTTACGTTAAAGTTCAAAGTTCTGTGATGATAATTATGAAATTTCGTTAGCAGTTATGATACATATAGAGACACTTTCTTGCAAAATTTCATCAACTTTGATCGATTGGTTAGAAAGCTACAGTTGTTGACAGATGTGAGTGTTAGTGAAAATTTTTCGCGTTTTTGAAGTGCGATGTTTGCCTATTCATAACTTTTGAATTTCTCTGCCAAATTTCATGAAATTTTCACAAAAGATAGTTGATTATGTGTGTATTACGCCTGAAAAATTTGATGATTATTGGTAGAGTACTTTCAACAATATAATCGAAACAATAAGGGGTGCTGACTTATTGTTGTTTGAGGGGCTAAAATCACGTTCAGTCCCAATACAAGTTTCGACTATAAAATTGTTGATAGTGAATCGATTTTTTTTTAAATTTGCCTATGCAACAAATGTAGATTGAGAGGTTTGTGTTCAAAATTTCAGCTATTTTCTTTGCCAAATTCAAAAGTTACAGCGCTGACAAGCAAAACTAAGGGCTGTACAAAATTCAATGGCACACATTCTACTCATTTATTGCTAAAACAAAAAATACTGCACCGTTTCACATGAAATTTTGTAGGTGAAATAAACACAGCTTAAGATGTTATTAGGCCAAATTAGAGCAATATTAAAGTATCTATTGCAGAGTTACAGCTGTATTTCTGTGTCCCGATTATTGCGGATACTGGCTTTAGTTCGGATCCCGTCAAGGACATTCGGTTACTCATCAACTTTTACGAGTAACGAATCTCATTCGTTCTAATGAATCTGAAGGTTACTCCACTGGCGTAGCACTTCTTGACATAGAAAAAGCATTCGATAGTGTTTGGCACGAAGGCTTGATCGTAAAATTGAAAAACTTTAATTTTCCACTATATATTATTAAAATTATTCAAAACTATTTATCAGATCGAACACTTCATTAAACTATCAAATTTCCAAGTCAGATGGATTACCTGTAAGAGCTGGTCTTCCACAAGGCAGCATACTGGTACCAATCTTATACAATATTTTTACCTCCGACTTACCTGTTTTTCCACAGGGATGTCAAAAATCGTTATTTGCAGATGACACAGGTATCTCAGCCAAGGGGCGGAGTTTTTGTGTCAATTGTAGTAGATTGCAAAAAAGTTTGGATATTTTTTCTACTTATTTGAAAAAATGGAAGATTTCTCCAAATGCTTCCAAAACTCCACTTATTGTATTTCCACATAAGCCAAGAGCTCTTTATTTGAAACCCTCAAGTAGACATGAGGGGTCACTATGAGGGGAACTCCAATAAATTGGTCGGACGAAGTTAAGTATCTAGGACTCTTACTAGATAAAAACTACTCGCAAAAACAATTTTTTGATTTATAAACAAATTTTCAGACCGGCCATGTTGTAAGCTGTCCCAATATGGTCGAGCTGTTGCAATACCAGAAAGAAGCAACTTCAGAGGATTCAAAATAAAGTTTTGAAAACGATTCTGAAGTTTCCTCCCTGGTATAGCACTAACGAGTTGCTACAAATTTCTAATATTGAAACATTGGAACAGATATCAACTAAAATCATTGTAAATTTTCGTCCAAAATCGTTGCAGTCTTCTATTGCTACGATAAGTTCTTTGTATGATTAGTTTAAGTTAGGTTAGAGTTAGGATAAGTTGAAAAATGTATTTCTGACACGCTGGTGAAAAATAAAGCCCGCAAAAAATCGTTACTGCTACAGCAAATGAAATGTAATATGTTAATAATTAATATTGATAATAGCAAGGGCCCATATAGCCGAGGCGGTAAACGCACGGGTATTCAGCATGACCATGCTGAGGGTGACGGGTTCGATTCCCGGTCGGTCCAGGATCTTTTCGTAAAAGGAAATTTCCTTGACTTCCTTGGGCATAGAGTATCTTCGTGCCTGCCACACGATATACACATGCAAAATGGTCATTGGCAGAGGAAGCTCTCAGTTAATAACTGTGGAAGTGCTCATAGAACACTAAGCTGAGAAGCAGGCTTTGTCCCAATGAGGACGTTACGCCAAGAAGAGAGAGAGAGTGATAATAGCTTACATTTATTTTCCAAATTAGGATGACATAGAACATCTAGTTTAAGTTGAAGAATGTAAAAATTGATTGATATAATTAAAAAGGTATTAGGTTTTATGACGGCTCCTAAAACCTCTACAAGACGAATTGGCCTGCTTATGGTACCGTTAGGAAGTTTCGGCAAACACAACATTGTGTCGATTATTTCAAGAGTGTGGCTCTGTTCTTGTTTCTAGCAATAGGGCACTGCAAGCCGCGGTTGCTAAGGAAATTTTGTCTTTGACGTTTCGTAGCCTTATTGCTTACAATTCGGATGATTTGGAAAAATTTCGTCAGACTCTCATGGGTGGTTAAATCTAATGCAAATGTGGGGTACGCGTGCATGAAAAAGATTGTACCAGGGTACCCCTCAGGAGGTCCATTTGGAATTCTTCTAAGAGATCCTTCGCGGTTTGTCCACAAATTGGTTCCAGATGTTTCTTCTGGGGTTCTCAGAAAGCTCTTGATGAGATTCCTCCGGGGGTTTCATCCGAGATTCCGTAAGAGGTTTCGTCTGTAATTTCTTTGAGAGATCTTGCCAGAATTCCTCCAGGAAATTGTAATTCTCTAAAAATTGAGGCTCAGAGATTGCTTCAGCATTACCCCTTCTACTTAGGATTACCCCAGCAATTTTTCCTGAGATTTTTCCAGGGGTTCCTTTCATGGTTTCTCCACAAACTTTTTCTAGGAATTCCTTCTGCGATTCATCAGGGAGCTATATCAGAGATTCATTTTGGGCTTCAGAAGCTTGCACTGGAATCCTTCCAGTGAGATTCCTAAGAGTTTCCATCTGCGATTCCTTCTGGGATTTCGAAGGAATTTCTGCTGCGATTTCCCAAGTAATTTAATCCCGTATTCTTCTAATGGTTTCTTTAGGAAACGTGAAGAATAAGCTATACATAGTTAAAATTCACGAATGAAAATAATTTAAAAAAATCTTTAGGAAAGTTTTAAGAGATTGTTTTTGACTTCCAGAAGGTATGTTCGGAATGCAAGGAAAATCAGCTGGAGGAAAACCAGAAGGAACATGTTAGAGTGTTTCCTCAAGGATATCGTGCAGGAACATCATGAGGAATTCCATAGAAAAGCTGCTGAAGGAATTCCCAAATAAACTCCACGATGACTTCTATTAGAAACATCAGATAGAATTCCAAAATGAACTTCCGAAGGAATTCCAGAAGGACCTGCAGGAATTCCAAACGGAACTCGTGGTGGAAACTAAGGACTCTAGATAAATCCTGGAAAGAGTCGTAGAAATCCCGGAAGCAGTTTCCAAAATATTTCCAGAAGAATCCTAGAAGAATTTCCAAGAGGAATCCCAGAAGATGTTCCCGGAGGAATCCAAGAATGAGTTCCAGAAGAAATTCCAGAAGCAATTCCAGTCAGAACCACAGGTGAAATTCCAGGAAGAATCCCTGAAGGAGTTCCGGTGGAATCTCGAAAGCAGTTTCCGAAAGAATCCTGGATGTCGTTCCTGGAAAAATTCCAGAGGGAGCATCCGTTGGGATTATTGTAGGAATCCCGGAAAGAATTCTTGAAGCAATTTCAGAAGTAGTACCTGAATGAATCCCGGAAGGGGGCGTCCATAAATGACGTAGCTTTTTTAAGCTTATTTTACATCCCCCCTCCCCCCTCGTAGCATTTCGTCACAAAAACGAATACCCCCCCCCCCTCCTATAAATGACGTAGGTTGTTAAACAATCCCCCCCCCCCCTTAACAAAATTTTCATGTCAAATAGCAAACAAAAATGGAAACTTAGTTCTGATTTCAATTTTAACTTGTATGTTTACCGAATATTATGAAAAAAACAATAATAGAAAGAAAACATTGCCGACTGCCAGGTTCAGATCGCCGACATCAAGACCATAGGTGCAACCAGTGCAGATTATAAGATTATAACCAAAGCTAATGACTCAATGAACCATCCATCGTTCTGCTTGATGCCGAAGAACAAGAAGTTGATGCTCCCAATACAGTTAAATACCATATTAGCCTAGGAACTCTTTCGAAGATATTAGTTTGCTCACTAATAAATCTGTTAAGAATATCAAATTGGTCTCATTTGAATAAAATTCACCATGACATTTGAGGGACCCTGCAGGAGTTTCTTCTAAAATTCTTTTGGCAGATCATTCTGGAATTCCTCAAGGAGTTTCTTTTGGGGTTTCCATTTTTTTAGAATTCCTCCCCTTTTAATTTTTCCAGCACTTCCTTCTGAGATTTCTCCAAGAATTTCCTTTGGGATTCCATTTGAGAATTCCTCCTTCTTGTATTCCTTCAGGGGATCCTTCAGAGATCCCTCCAAGAATTCCTTCCAGAGTTTCTTCTTAGATTCCACCGAAAGTTCCTTCTGAGATTTATCAAGGAGTTTTTTAAGTTTATCCATGGTTTCCTTCATGAGTTCTTTCAAGAACTCCAGCAATTTCTTCGGACATCTCTTCAGGGATTTTAACCGTAATTTTTTTTTGAGATTTCATCAGAACTTCGTTCTGAGTTTTCTAAAGTTTTCTTATGTTCGTTTTGAGGTTCCTCCAGGAGTTCCTTCAGGAATTCACTCAGGTATTCATTTCGAGATCTCTGCAGGAAACCCCTCCGGCATTCTTTCAAAAACCCTCCAGGAGTTGCTTCTGGGATTCATCCAGGAGTTCTTTTTCGGATTCATTCTGGAATTCCTTCCTGGATTCTTCTGGGAGTTTCTCCTGGAATACCTCGAGATTGATTCAGGATTTTTTTTCCCGGGACTCCTCCAGGAACTTTTTCCAGCATCCCTTCATTCACTCCTTCCAGGATTTATCCAGGAACTCTTAGAATTCCGCGAGGAATCCCTTTACGGGTTCCTCCCATAGTTCCTTCTGGAATTCCTCCAGGATTTTCTTTCTTAGATTTCACCAGGAGTTCTATCTGGATATCTTCCGAGATGCACCAAAAATTATTTTCGGTATTCCTTTAGAAATTCCATCCAGGATTCCACCAAAAAAGTCTTCTGTGTTTTCTACAGAAATTGAACCGGGATTTCCTTTTGAGACTCTACAAATAGTTCTTCTGAGGTTCTTCCAGGAGTTTATTCAAGATTTCTCCAAAAGTTCCATCCAGAGTTGCTCCAGGAACTCTTCACCTGATTTCTTTTGGAATTTCGCTATGATTTCTGTTCAAGATTCCTCCAGGAGTTCCTTCTGAAAATCTTCTGGAAGTTTTTTCCAAGAACTCTTTCTGAGATTCCTACAAATCTTTTTTGGAATGTTTTCAGCAGTTTTTTTTTCCGGGACTCCCAGAGGGAATTCCTGTGGAAATGTTATCATTCTCCTGTTGGGGAAACCAATAAAGAACACCACGAGAAATTCCCTACAAAACTGCTAGAGGAGCTCCTTAAGAAATTGTTGGGGGGATTCTTCGAGGAAGTCCTGTAGAAGCTATACTCCTTAAACAATGTCATAAAACCAAAAACTCAGAAAAACTTTCCTTTGTAACCTATAGCAAGCAGCAAACTATTGGTAGTGAGAATTTACTAAATACTTTTTTCAAGAGGCTTATTAGAAAGCTACGTAGCATATCATAAACCCCTACCCCCCTATCGTCACAATCCCCCCCCCCTACCCAAAAAAGCTACGTCATTTATGGACGCCCCCGAAGAAGTTCCTGGAGGGATCCCGGAGAAGTTTTTAGAGGAATGCTGAAAGAATTTCTTGTCAGGGATCTTGAAGGATTCCTGGAAGGATCTCAGAAAAAAAAATCTGAAAGGAATTCCTAAAAGGAATCCCTGATAGAAAGCTGAAAGGAGTTTTTGGAGTAAACTCGGAAAGAAATCCTGAAACAATCCTCGATAGAACTCCTAGGGGAATCCCGGAAGAAATCCCAGGTGAAAATCGCTGGAATATCCGGGAATATTTTCCAGGAATAACTTCTGCAAGTCCAAAAAAACTTCAGGCGAAATTCCAAAAAAAACTATTAGAAGAATCTCGGATAGAATTCCTGAAACTCCTTGACAAATTCCGGAACTTCTTCCAGAATTCTCAGTTTGACCCTTTCAAGAGTCTCAGATAGGATCTCTGAGAGAACTTTGGAAGGAAACCCATAAAGAATCTCAGATGAAGTTCCCTGAGGAAGCTCAGAAGAAAATCCTAGAGGGATTCTTGAATAAATTTGAGAAGAAACCATGGAAGAAATTTCTGAATGAATCTCAGGAAAAAAAGTTGGGATAATCCTAGAAGGATCCTTGGAGGAATCTCGGAATTAATTTCTACATAAATTTCGGAAGGCATTTTGAAGGAATGTAGAAACTCTTAAAGTAATCTCAGAAGTTGTTCCTAAAGAAGTATGACGTTTTAAGTAAAACGTTCCTCATTGCTATCAAGACATCACAAATCTCAAACAATTTCAAAGATTTCATTTTTCTGAGATTATTGAACAATCCCCCGGATGGTTAGGCCCAAAAATTCGTCATTTATCGAAAACAAATTGGTGCGTAATCGTTCTCTCCATAAATTTCCCGCGCCTACTGTGCCAACAGCAATTAGTTTGGCCTTGGTTCAGCTTCTGCCACTCGAACCGTGCCTACTTGATTAATTCTCCCATTACACGATAGTAGTATTTTCGCCAGCAGCCAGCGCCAACAGCAGCAAGCAATGCAATCAATGGGGGGTGGCCTGCCTGGCATTTTCCTTGTAACATCTGCTACAGTCCGAGACCATCCAACTGCCATTGTGTCTGTCTTTCTGTACTTTGCAATGATAATGACTGATAAAATATTATCTAGCCGGTTTGGTTCGGCCGGCCCGGCAATCGAGCCCCGTATATTTTGCGTGTTTCTCCTCTCCCCGGGCGTTTGGAAAAACTTTTTGCGAAGTTGCTGTCCCTCATAGGCCCCAACATTAACATGAAAATGACTCAAGTAAAAATAGCCTACGGTTACAGAGCCCAGGCCGTCCATAGCATTCACACATGCTCTCATCCATACCGAAGTCAGTCTCGGCCAGAAGGGATTGAAAAGAAGTGGGGAGGGGGCGCAATCGTAGTTGTCAGAGTCGCTGTCTGTCCATTCGGTCTCTGACATCCTCCTCGGCACTACTCTCCTTACACTCTTGGGAGCTTTCCTTTCAGGGTTCGTTCCGACGACGACGACGGATGTCCGTCCATTATTATGATGCATTCACTTTTGTATGCACCGCACGGCTGGTAGGGGAACATGGTCCAAAATGCACCGGGTGGGGTAAAATGGCCTAACACAAAAAATCATTCCTGAAAGTGACCTGATCAGCACTATAAGGCATGCTTACTTAAATAATCCTTCTAGTGACAGATCCTTTTGATTTCCCAATGTAAATTGGAATCTTCATGGATTCCTTGCTTTCCCGTAAGGTTTACTTGCGATTCAGTCATCAACCGTGTGTTTCCAAGGTGATCGAGATACACATGGAGGCGCATGGTTGTTGATGCCTATGTTATCTATGCTATGTAGCATCTTACCCCATGGCATATCGTATTTATAGGAAATGGCAATTTGAACCACTTCCATTTTACAAACCAACTTTCAAAATTATCAAAAAATGATGAAAATGCATTAGTTTATAAATGCTTATACTGGCATATCAACTTTATATGCTCAAGCAAATATTTAGTCAATATTACCCAAGTAACAATGAATGCTGAACAGTGTGAGTATTAGCCGAACAATAGCTGGTTAATGGTGTCAGCGGCTGAATACAATGATATCTGAATATTGATCTGAAGTATGGCTTGTTCAACCTCTCTAATCAGCAATATATAGATGGCTGAACATCAAGTTGAATAGAATATTATTCATCTGGGTAACTAGCTTTAAAACATACACCAACATGCAGAATTAATCATCTGTTGTTCGACCGTTAATCAAAAAATGTTTGACAGCTGACTCAAGCATGTTTTCGTGAAGTCCACATCGCTTCTTCAGCCTCAATACAGACTTAGTTCAACTTTTGTTCTTTTTTTTATCTGTATTAACGAGATTTTTAGCCCTAGGCTAGTTCATCTTGGGACCCACGCTGTCCTTCCCTTCCGAAGGAAGAACTCCCATTTTGCGAGTTTGTCGGGGGTGGGATTCGATCCCAGGTCCTCGGAGTGATAGTCAAGTGTTCTAACCATCACACCAGGTCCGCTCCCCTAAAAACTTATCTTCTTGACTATTCAGACACAACAAGTAATGCTCTTGTTTTAAAAGATATGTATACAAATGGGTGTGGTGGTGTAGGTGCTAAGGTGAGTGACTATAAATCAGGAAATCCGAGTTCAATTCGCAGTAAAAATAGGCTTACGTATGTGTGTTTTTTTTTTAAATTTTTACACAATTAACACTCCCACTGCCATGCCTCCCAAACAGTGGGAACGGTAATTTCAACTTGATATAACTCAGCCGTTTTTCATCCGATTTGCAAAATTTTTGAAGCTATGAATTTTCCCAGCTTTCTAGATGAGTATAAAATTTTCAAATTATGGATTTGACCAAAGTTCTATTTTTGAGTACTCAAAAACTCGGAGCAAGTACCTTAAAAAAGCTGTTTTTCTGGAGCCATTCCGAATGTAAATTAGTTACCACGCTTATTTTAATTTTGAATTGCCCATATTAATAAAGCAAAATTATTGCAAAGAAATATATGGAGATACTCATTATTTAAGACTATAAAATCTTCACAAAATTACGTATAATACAGAAAATTTGTATATCCGATTTGAACTTTGTATTCATCGCGACAACCCCTGTGTTTTATTGCTTGAAACCAATCACGTGCACATGAGAAATCTTTTTCAGAACGATTGTGAAAAGTGTGAATCTCAGAAACTACAAAATTTTCATAAAATCACGTATAATACAGGAAATTTGTATATTCAGTTTGAACTTCATATTCATCGCGACAACCCCTGTGTTTTATTGCTTGAAAACAATCACGTGTTCATGAGAAAACTTTTTCCGAACGATTGTGAAAAGTGTGCTTCTTAGGAACTGCAACATTTTCACAAAATCAAGTATAATACAGGAAATTTGTATATTCGATTTGAACTTTGTATTCATCGCGACAACCCAGTGTTTTATTGCTTGAAAACAATCACGTGTACATAGGAATACTTTTCAACGCGAAAGTGAGAAGTGTGAATCGTAAAAAATACAAAATCTTCACAAAATTACGTATAATACAGAAAATAAGTATATTCGGTTCGAACTTCACATTTGCCGTGACAACCCCTGTGTTTGATTGCTTGAGAACAATCGCATGTGCAAAAGAATACTTTTTCAAAACGAATGTGAAATGTGTAAATCTTAGGAAATAAAAAAAACCACAAAATTACGTGAAATACTGGAAATTTGTGTTTTGAGTTTTACACTTCACGTCCGTCGCAACAATCCATGTCTCTCATTGCTTCAAAACAATCACATACATACATAAGAATACATTTCCACAGCGATAGGGAGAAGTATGAATCATAAAAACTGCACAGTTTTCACAATTTTACGTATAATACAGGAAGTTTGTATTTGTGGTTAGAACTCAACATGCGCATGATAAGTATGATTCTTGAAAACTACAAAATCTTCAAAAAATTACGTGAAATACAGGGTTTTACTTACACATGTTTTATCTATCGCTTCAGCTCTAGCGATTGCTAGCTCGACTTTATTTGTGATAGAAGACGTAAATTAGTGTCAAACGGGCCGCTCCTTTTATGTGCATTCAAGTGAACTTAAATTTACATGATTTTTTCTGAGAGTGTACACTTACATTTTGACGACGATGATTCACGATACACTGAAAATTTTCAATGTTGAAAATTGTTTCTTCGTTCTTTAGATAAAATCATAAGATAATATTCTTGAATTGGCAATTCCCTGCATGAAAGAACGAAATTCCCACCTATGGGGGAATTCCCCCTGGTTGAAAACCACTGGTATAATGCAAGATAAATGTATTTTAAGTTCGATCTCAGCATTGATCGTGACAACCTTATTGCTTTTATGCATGAAAATAATCAAGTACATAAGAATACAATCTCAGAATGATTGTGAGAATGAGGAACTATTAGAACTACAATATCTTCACAAAATTACGTAAAATACAGATTTTGTTTTATTTTTGGTGAAAACACAACGTTCGTAGCGGCATCCTCTTTGTATAATTATTTTGAAATAACCTTCAGTCTAATTGTTCCGAGTACATCCTTGCTGGAATCTCTCTAAAGGTGGTATTATATACCCATATACTGCATGCACTAATGTCAGAGCATAATCCTACAGAAATGTCAATGAACGTATTTCCAGAAGGATCCTTAGAAGAATTTAAAAAATTCTAGAGTTTATTCAAAGAAAAATGTTTGGAAGAATTTGAGAAGAATTTCCTGGAGGAAATCCTGCTGCATTTTTGAGAGAAATTTCGGGATGAATTCATGGGAGAATTCCGAAAGAGTCTTTCCTGGGTGAATTCCTGAAGGATTCCCTGGAGAAATGTATGAAAGCACTTTTAGCATGTACAGGGTGCGGCAGGAAAAAATGCGAAAAGTTCAAGGCACTATTACACGCTAAATATGGGATATATATGACTATTTTTCCATGACAGTGTATCAGTCAATGTCTATATTCTAGCACTGCAAAATAAAAATAAACATATTTGATGTTTAACATTTGATAATGTAAGCCTAATAAGCGGGTATCAAAAAACTGCGCGCCCAATGGTCATTAAACAAAATGACTATAACAGTAATAAAATTTGCTTAAATTCGATGAACAACCAGACCAAACTGATCCAAGGCCATGTAGTTTCACATACTAGATGAAATAAGTACATATATTTGATGATATTGTAGAGCAAATTAAAAATTTTGTTTTACCAGATACGAAATTTAGCGACCTGTGTACTTTCTTGCGGTTTGAAAATTTTGATTGTCTTCAGCTTCAGGCGCCGCCCTGTAAAGGTTAGTGACCAAAATGGATTTTTTTTATTTACTTTTTAGAAAACTAGCCTATTAGAGATCATGGAACGTTGAAACATATATTGGTTAACGTCAAATGGACGAAAATGAGGTTTGAAGTTGAAGTTGAAAAACACTTTCGCATTTTTTCCTGCCGCATACTGTAAGTATCTAGATGTTTATAGTAAGTCACTGTGACTTCTGCATAATCTAAAACCTACCCTGCCGTGACTTTTTTGTGGCATGTGTGTTGCTTGGAAGATTCCCTGGAGGACTAATAGTCTCGCTTATTGAAAAAAATACTAACGGAATCGCTGAGTAAACTTCTGAAGAAACTGCTGGAGGGGTTACTGAAAGAATCCTTGGATAATTTCCTGGTTCTTGTTGAAATAATTAAAAAAAAAATATCAAATAATCCTGGAGAAATTCGTGCAAAAGATGACTGAAGAATTTCTGAAATTTCTGAAGGAACTTCTTACTACATTTTAGAAAAGAACCTGAGAGGAATTTCTGAAGATATCACTTGTAGAATTCCATGAGCAATCCCTGGAAGACTTCCAGGATAAATGCCGTAAGAATTTCCGAAGGAATCCCTGGAGTATTATCTAAAACTATATCAAGAGGAATTATTGGATAAACTCTGGGAGGAGTCCTTCGAGAAATTTGTGAAGAAATCTCTTGAGGAATTCCTAGAAGAAATCCTATATAAATTTCATGAGGGTTCCTTGGAGTAATTTCTTTAAAAAAATCCTGAAGGAATTATGGGAGGGATCCCTAGAAAAGTTTTTGAAGAAATCTCTTAAGGAATTCCTAGAGAAAGTCTTGGAGGAATTACTGAAGGAACCTCTGAAGAAATTCTTGGAGTAATCCGTGAAGGAATTCCTGGAGGAATGTATGAAGCAATTCCTGAAAAAATCTCTACAGAGAATCCTGAAGGAATGCATGGAGCAACTTTTAAATGAATTCCTGGCGTAACCCCCTGAGGAATTCTTGGATGAGACCCAGTAGCAATTCCTGGATAAATACCTGATGGAACTCTTGGAGCAACTCCTGGTGAAATATCCAGAGGAATTCTGGAAGGAACTTCTGGAGAAATTTCTAGAAAAATCCCTTGAGAAATTTCAAAAGGATTTCCTGGAAGAATCCTTAGAGGAATTTCTGGAGGATTTCCTGGATGAATTTTCGAAGAATTTCCCGGAAGAATCTCTGGAAAAATCTGAAATCTGCAAGATGTCCAGGAGCATTTCCTGGAAGAATTCCTGAAGAAATTCCTGGAGTTATTCCCGGAGGAGTTCCTGGAGAAATTCCTTGATAAAATCCTGAAGGAATGCCTGGAGGTATTCCTAGAAGTATTCCTGTGAGAAGTGTTGGAGGAATCCTTGAAGGAATTCCTGGATGAATCTCTAGCGAAATTCTTGAAAGAATTACTGGATGAATTTTTGGAGATATCTCTAAAGGAAATCTGGAAAATATGTTTTTCTGAAAAAATCCCTTGAGAAATTCCTGAAGGATTTTCTAGAGGAATTTCTGCAGGGATTCCTGGAGAAATTTTCGAAGGAATTACTGAACTAATGCCTAGTGGAATCCTTAGAGAAATTTGTGAGAAATCCCAGGAGGAATTCTTGAAGCAACTCCTAG